>NC_083710.1:88122500-88400000 GCF_033118175.1 Dama dama
TTCTTTTGTAATGGTGGTGGTGTGGTGGTTTAGTTGCTAAGTCGTGTCCGACTCTTTACAACCACATGGACTCTAGCCCGCCAGGCTCCTCTGTCCATGGGATTCTCCAGACAAGAATACTGGAGTGGGTTGCTGTTTCCTCTTCCAGGGGATCTTTTCAACCCAGGGATCGAATCTGCATCCCCGACATTGCAGGAGGATTCTTTACTACTGAGGCACCTGGGATGCCCCCAAAGTGTTTGTCTCTATTCCTGTGTACATTATATTGTACTTTTCCTTCCTCTGAACTGAACTCACTTTCTCCTTTTATATTTAGTTAATTTGGATCTCTTTCTCTCCTCTAATAACATAGACTTGTCTCTGTTTAAAACTGGCAATACGACCTTTTTTCTTTTGTGATGAATATTGTTTCTTTAACGTCTGCCTCTGTAGTGAAGTTTTATTTTTCACGTGTGTCTTCTTAGGGCTCTCTGGAGAAAGAACATCCTTTCGGGGCACTTGGTCTGTCCTGCCTTCACAGATGCGAACGTCTTGCTCGGTGGGTAGGGAGACGGGTTTTAGAATTCTGCAGCTCTGCTCCCAAGGTGCGTGAGGGGCTGTGTGCTGGCCATGGTGAGGTGGGGCGTCCAAGTGGGAACCGGGGTGACGCGTCCCTGTGGTCCCCGAGACCAGGGCGGCCCTGCCACTGTGAAGAGGACACGCTCTTAGAATGAGTGAAACCGTCAAATTCAGAAACGGGGATGGGAGTTATTATGGGAAATGCTCCAGAATTCTGCTCAACCTTAGGAACGGTGGACCACCAGATGACCCCGGGGCTGGGGTGGGTACAGCAGGAGATGGTGTCTATAGTTCAAGTCAGCACGTTTGTAAAAATTAAAATATCCAACACTCAGGGGAATAGGCCCTTTCCAAAAAAACAAGGCAACTTGGTTTGAACTTTTCCCTTGGAAAGTTTTCAAAAGCCAAAAAAACTGGTCTCATCACTGGACTCAGCAGCCCCTTATCAGACATTTATCTTAAGAATAATAAAAGCCAATGACTGCTTCAAGTGCACTTGTTAATCTAATTTTACAGAAACACCATGCAGTAGAAATGATTAAGACCCCTAGTTCCTGGTGGGGACGCGGAAGCCAGGGCACCAAGGACAAGAGAGGGGTCACGGGTCAGAGGCGAGCGGTGACGGCGTCCGGAAGGAAGGCAGGGGGTCTGGGCTCCGGGTCGGGCGTCCGTGGGCGGCGGGGGTGTGCTGAGAGGAGCCTGGGGGTGCGGGGGGCGCTCCTGTCTGGCTGGGCACCAGCGCCTGGCAGGTCTGTGAGCCACGTCTTGGGCTAGTCCAGCCATGTCCTCGGGCTGCGGTGAGAGGTTTGCACACAGACGGCTTTCCCCAGAGGACTCGCCCACTGAGTCCTCACTGAGGGGCCAGGCTTTCTGCTTTTGTTTGCTTTTCATTTATAACCCTGCGCCTCAGCTTTTGTCTTCTGCTGCCTCTGGCTTCTAAGAAGGCTCTAATTTTGCAAAAAAAAGACATACTCAGTCTGCAGCAAAAGAGATTTTCCGTTTACTGACCGGCCCAGGGTGGCCAGCTCCTAGCTGAGGGACAGACACCCGATCGGATTCTGAGGGTTACTGAGAACAGTCACTGTGGAGTGATCGCTATTAACAAGATGTTTTCCTTCAATAACACTTTAAAATGTATGTTTGCTGCTGGGATGATGAGAGCTAAAGCTTGACGAGCCGGTCAGCTTGGGCAGGATGGGGGAGAATCTCAGAAAGAAAGCAGCAGGGCTTGTTGCACCTCCTCGGTCAGCCTGGGGACAGGGCTGCCTACCGCTCCCGGACTCCGGATCAGAGCGCCCGTCAGGGCCGCGGTGACCCTGCACGGTGCTCGGCGGCACGGAGAAATACCTGACAACTTGTTTATTAGGTGGTGACGTCCAAACGGCTTAAGGAGTTGCATCCTCACAACTAGATGACTATTTGAAAAAAGAATGCCAATATACCGAGATTGAAGCCAGCACCTCGGTCATCCTCACAGGAGCAACGTTTCCAGCTGGGGGCGAGCACGGCTGGCCGTCTGCGTGGCGGCTCTGAGCTCAGCCCGCCGGGCACAGCCACCCCCGCCTAGTCCGTGTAGATGGCCCCCTGGTTCCTGCGTCTCAGCTCAGTGGTTGAAGTAAGCCCCAGCTCCAAGAAGGCTTGGAGCTCTGCAAGGCGCCGGGAAGTCGTGGCCTCTGCCGAACTTGTCGTCCCCCGGAACTTTATCGTGTAATCCTTGGAAATACCGAGCGTCTCGGAGCACACTGGGGGTTGTTGTGCCCCCTCCGGGCATTAGCCCGACACACAGCCTGGGCGCCACCAGCACAAGCTCCGATTCAAATTCAGTCATCGATTTGGGAAATCAGCCCCAGGAGGGCTCCCCTCGTCCGTGATCCTGTTGACTGTGAAGGGTTTGTGCGCCTGTGAAAAGTGGTTCTCAGTGGCTGCAGAGGTCAATAAAAATTCTCCTCATCTTCCTTTGCACAGAATGCAAGTTCATTTTTTAGGCCTTCCTTTTGGGTGAAGGCCAGTAAGCGTGAAAAGAAATATTCAGAGCTTTTTTTCTTTTTTTCTGGCTGTGTCCCTGTGGAATCTCAGTTCCCCAAGCAGGGATCGAACTCAGGCCATGGCAGTGAAAGCCCGGAGTCCTAGCCACAAGGCCCCCAGGGGACCCGCGATCAGGCTCGCTCTGAGTTAAGCTGGCCCACGCTCCCGTCGCTCGTAATCTGCCCGGGCTCGGCCACTTCCCGGAGGCGTCCCTGCCAGCGCCCACCCCACCGGTGGACAGCACTTTGTTACACGCATCCGCCCTCCTGAGGCTGGGCCTCCGGGTAACCTCCAGGCTGGGCTGTTACGAGTGAACCTTCTGTGACTGTTCTAGCACATGACCTTGGCGGGCACACGCCTGTCTGCTGGGTGTGATAGAAGCAGGTTTGCCGGACTCGGGGAGGTGCTTGCTGAGCTCCATGGAGTCTGCAGTGCTTTCTCACGGCCGTTTCCCCGTGGAGTCCCAGCCGCTCCACGTCCTCCTCAGCACTGGGTGTTGCCCCTACTGTTCACGTTGGCGTTGGGTTTATTGCATTTCTAAAGAGTTGTGGGCCTGGACATTCACAGCAAGGAAGGTGAGCAGGGCTCAGCCAGCGCTCGCCCCGGGGACCAGAATCTCAGGAAAGTGACTGGCAAGAGCGGGACTTGGCCTACAGGAATGAGTCCCTGGGAAAGCGGCATTTCTAGCCACAGATTAGCAAACCGATGTGGCTGCTTCGTGGTCTGGGTTAATAGGAGCTTGTCCTGAGGACTTCACTGCCTGCAGTGAGGGCCCGGGTCAGGGGAAGAATTCGTGTGTGCAGAAATCAGAATCAGGCTGCCTCTGGGGGTGGGATGGGTCTCAGCAGCTCTATTTGTAACAAGCAGGAGGGTGTGTGATGGAAACTTTCTGGTGCTGAGAATGTTCTGGAGCTTGACCTGGTGTGTACGCACAGGAAAAAGTCATCAAGCGTACCCATGAGGTGAACGTACTCCACAGATCACACTGTGTGTGTGTGTGTTGACCCCTGTTTTAAAAAGCAGCTTAGTACCATCGTTCTAGATTCTGTATACACCTGTGGCTGATTCATGTTGATGTGTGGCAGAAACCAAAGCAATATTATAAAGCAATTATCCTTCAATTAAAAATAACTAATTTCTTTTTTAAGACGTAACTTAGTTCCCGTCTCTTCCCTTGCTGGACAAAAGAAAGACCTCTCACAGTCCGGGCCGCTGGGACTTTGACCACAGGACGGGGCGGAGGGGGCCTGGGGCTCCGTCGGGGAGATCGGGCAGGTCTGCACGAAGGTGCCTCCTCTGAGTCGGGGGGAGCCCCAGCGTGTGCTGAGGGGAGTCGGAGGACTGGGGGAAATAGCCTGTCTGTTCCCCACGTGTCGGCAGAAGGAACAAGTTAAGGGAATGGTGTTAGCTTCAGAGTCAGAAGGCGCCGAGCTGGGGTTGCCAGTAAAAGAAAACCCAAGTGCTCAGCCAGACTTTGAAAAATATTGCTTGGTCCCTGAGTGAAAGCAGATGTTGTTCCCTGTTACAGACACGAGAGCTGTGCGCCCTCTGGTTCCCACCAGCGGCCAGCCATCCTTTCTCCCTTTCGAGGCGAGTGAAAATGAGCGGAACTCCAGCTTCACCATCCCTGGTGACAAGCGGGCGGGGAGGCTGTTCCTCCTGAACCAAGTCCGCCTCGTTATGGTTTTCCTCACCCTCCCATCACAGCTGGACCAGCAGAGCCTGGCGCCCGGAGTCCCCTTTCCTGGACCCTCGGCGTGGGACGTTCCTCCAGGAAAGGACCTTCTCTTCCCGCTGGCTGCGGGGGCTGGGAGGTGGGCTGATGGCTCGGCCCCCACTGATGGAGCTTTTCCAGTTTTGGAAAGTGGCGTGTGCCTCCTCGCCCAGGCAGACGGTAATTTATGCTGTGAATTCAGGCCTGCGTGTGACAGTTCAGTCCTTTCAGGCCCCTGAAAACCTGCCTGGGGGGCCAGCTCCTGGCCAAGCCCCCAGTGGGCACTGCCTCCGGCCTCCCCCTCCCCCTCGGCTCCCTGTCCCTGGCCCCCCTCAGGCCCCCGCCTGCAGCTGTGCCCGCTGAGACTGTCACCTCCAGCACGTGGACACGGCGACACCTTCTGCAGGGTTTTCAGCCGGAGGTGGATTCCTCTGAGCCCTTAACAAGCAGCCTGCTCCAAAATAAACCACAGGACAAATACACTCGCTCCGTTGTGGCGGCCTGAGCTCCTATTTTGCTTGATTTATGGGGAGTGAGACTCAAGGAGGCCGTGGGTCTTTTCAGATGTTGCTAAGTGCATGCTGACGCCCAGCGGGGTCGGGAAGGAGCTCAGGCTCCCACACTCTGGCGGGGGCACAGGGCCTGGCAGCCGCGGGGATGGAACAACGTGGGGAAGGGGTGGGGAGGACCCCCGGCCCGGGGGGCTCCAGCCTGTGCCCACCGCCTGGCAGTCCCCAGCAGGGCTCAGGCCCAGGGGATCACTGGCGCGTCCCTGATGTGCGACCCCGAGGGGCAGCCCACCCGGGAGAACCGGCCGTGGTCTCCACCTGCTCCGCGCAGCCTGGTCGCCTTTGTCCCCTGGGCCCTTGAAGTGTGGTTCCTGAAAATGCTTGACTACATTTTATTTATTGCTGTAGTTTAGTCGCTCAGTCATGTCCAGCTCTTTTCGACCCCATGGACTGTAGCCCTCCAGGCTCCTCTGTCCATGGGATTTCCCAGGCAAGAATACTGGAGTGGGCTGCCATTTCCTTCTCCAGGGAATCTTCCTGACCCACGATCAAACCCACATAAGCAGCATTGGCAGGCAGATTCTTCACCGCTGAGCCACCTTACCTTCCATTAATGTGCAGTTTTACTTAAATAGCTACTTTATTGGACAGCACAGCTTTGGGCAGCGAGGCAAAAGAATTCCAGATTTCTGCCAATGTTTATTTTCCTCTAACTGAAATAGTCAGGGTGGCCCTGGGGCCCTCACTGAGTTGGCCTCTGCGGGAGGGGTCACTGTGGCGTGCTGCTGGGGGCCTGGCCGGGAGGTCTCACTCAGAGGGTGACAGTGGCCCCCGGCGGCTCATTCAGAATCATAAGTACCCTGCGTGGGCAAATTATCTGGATTTGCAAATTATCTGATTTTAAGGAAAACATCATTGCAAGCTCCAATATTCTGTCTACCTGATACGAAGAGCCAACTCGTTGGAGAACACTCTGATGCTGGGAAAGATTGAGGGCAGAAGGAGAAGCCAGTGACGGAATGTGATGGTTGGATGGCACCATCAACTCAATGGACACGTGTCTGAGCAGACTCCGGGAGACAGTGGAGGGCAGGAAGCTGGCGTGATGCAGTCCATGGGGTCGCAGAGTTGGACCCGACTGAGTGACTTGGTGCAGCATGCGGAATCGCAGATTGACGGTCCCAGTGACGAAGCAGAAAGGACAGAAGGGACACTCCCGCCCCAGCTCGGTGGGTGGGGGCCTCCGCAGGTCCAGCTGGACACTTGCTCCAGCCAGATGAGGTCACAGGACCCATGGCTACTGGGAGGGGCTGGGTGACAGATTCACCTTCCCCACCCTCCAAGGTAACCCTCTCCCAAGTGTAGGTCGTGTCTTGCAATATTGGCTCACAATAGTTAAAATCACCACAATGAGAGAAGGGATCAAACACGTGAAAATGGAGACACATCAAACACAGGAACAAATGACATTTTTTTCCCCACCATTTAAAAGATGCTAAACATAGTACATTATAAAATTCTACTAAATGCTGGATAAGGTTCCAGAAGCCTCTTTTGCGCTTTCAGATTTAGCAGCAACTTTAGTCCAGCCCCACGGAGGAAGTGCTTCCAGCTGTGGTTGAAAGAGCCGAAATACAAAGAGGATAACGGGCATCATGCTGAAATGCTCGCCTTTGTCCCAGGCGCCGTGGGATCGCGTGGAAAGCATCTGAGGCTGAAAGAAGCAGGTCAGAGCAGCACGCATGGGGGGGTGGTGGTGATGGGGAGCAGAGGGCTGGGGGGGAGGGGGGAGCTGGGGGGGAGCTGGGGGGCAGGATGGGGAGGGTGGGGGTGGGGTGGGGGAGCTGGGGGGGAGGGTCGGGGGGGCGGGGGGGAGCTGGGGGGGCAGGATCGGGGAGGGGGGAGCTGGGAGGGCTGGACAGGGGGCGGCCGGGGGGGAGTTGGGGGGGGGTCCACACGCAGACGGGCAAGCACACAGAGGCTCCATTTTCAGCTTCGTATTTTAAAATGATTTCAGAGTCACGGAAAAACTGTGAAACTAACCCAGAGAGCTCCCCTTACCCTCCACCTGGCTCCCACCTAGCTACCATGTGTCGGCCACAGCGGGACAGCCACCCCGACCTGACACAGGTTCACCCGTCTGCCGGCCCAGACCCTCTCCCATGTTCCCGCCGCCAGGCCCCAGCAGGACCCGCTTTGCAAGAGTGTGGGGTCACCCCCACTCACCCGTCTGGGCTGTTCCCCAGCCTTTCGTGACTGCACCCTCTGCACAAGTCCTGGGCAGGTATTTTAGGGCACGTTTTCCCCTTCAGTTTGTCTGACGCTTTCCCAGGCGTGGATCGAGGTTCTGAGTCTTGGGCAGGAGTGGCTCTGGGGGGCTGCCGTGTCCCTGTCCCCCCTCGTCCAGGGCCCATGGGGTGCATACGCCTCACTGCCGGAGATGCTAACTAACCTCCACCTCCTCGCTAAGATATGTCTCCCCTGAAAAGTGCTGTCCTTCCTCTCCTAATTAACAGGTATCTGTGAGACTCTGCAAATGTCTTCTTCCTAATCAGGGTGTCTGGGTACTCAGTACTTATAATGTTGGCTGTATTCTGCTTCAAAAATTAAGTTGGAAAAAGGTCTATTTCCCCCTGTGTATCTGAAGAAAGATGTGACATAGGACACATATTCTTAATAGTAAATGGTCATTTTCTTAAAGTCAAAAATTTAATGAAAAAACTGTAAGTCGTCTTACTTTCTGAAGTAGAAATGGAGAGGCTCTGGAGACAGTCACTAACGGTCTCTGGGTAAGTGAGTTACAAGTCAGACTCTTGCAGACAGAAATCTGCCGGATGCCATAGGCGTCACCAAGACACTGATGCGGATTTAGAAATGAAACATAAAAGAACGTCTACGGTACTTGATAAAGAGGTGGGGAATGACCATGAATATTTGTGGTACCAGAATTATTCTGGTTAACTTGTAGCAGGATAATCAAAAGCGTTGAATTTAAAGATGAATTACAGAGTTTTCTTTTACACAACACCAGAGCTGTCCAAACGTTGTGACCTATCCTTGGGAAAACAAATGGCTGTCAGAGGATATGTCTTAACAGATAGCTTTAAAATAATAAGCAACACTTTTAATTTGAAGCTTAAAAATGAAGATGATTTTTAAAAAATGACCAAGAAGAACAGCTTTATGAAAGAAATTTGAGAGAAGCTTTTGAAAACCGATAGGTCTTCATTATTGCCCAAACTGATGTGTGTCATCTATTAAGATGCTCCTGTCTGCATACTTTATTTTCTATCTTACTTAACAATCTTCCGCAAAATGGTGGGTTGTAATTCCGTTTGCTAAAAATGTTAATATGTAGTGACATGATTAATTTGCAAGAACAACTAATTGACATCAGGGAAGATGGAAATATACTAGCTGAATTTCAACCAAATGTTTGCATAATTGGTGGATAAGATCGAAAAATGAGTAACATGATTTATTAAGTCACTTATTCATTGCTATTCAGATTTGCACTTCTTAGAGGAGAACTTTTTACAAGTTTGAAAGCCATTAAAATCACAAAGTAAACAGCTTGGAATCAGACCTTCAGATGTTGTATCAGGAAATGTTAAACTAAGCATCTCAAAAAGAGTGAAGTCTGAGGCAGATTCTGTATCACCTGAGCCACCAGGGAAGCCCGGAATCACATTCAGTTCAGTTCAGTCTCTCAGTCGTATCCGACTCTTTGTGACCCCATGGATTGCAGCATGCCAGGCCTCCCTGTTCATCACCAACTCCTGGAGTTTACTCAAACTCATGTCCATTGAGTTCGTGATGCCATCCAGCCATCTCATCCTCTGTCGTCCCCTTCTCCACCTGCCCTCAATCTTTCCCAGCATCAGGGTCTTTTCCAGTGAGTCAGTTCTTCACATCAGCTGGCCAAAGTATTGGAGTTTCAGCTTCAACATCAGTCCTTCCAATGAACACCCAGGACTGATCTCCTTTAGGATGGACTGGTTGGATCTCCTTGAAGTCCAAGGGACTCTTAAGAGTCTTCTCCAACACCACAGTTCAAAAGTATCAACTCTTTAGCACTCAGCTTTCTTTATAGTCCAATTCTCACATCCATACATGACTACTGGGAAAACCATAGTTTGACTAGACGAACCTTTGTCTCTGCTTTTTAATATGCTGTCTAGGTTGGTCATAACTTTCCTTCCAAGGAGTAAATGTCTTTTAATTCCATGGCTGCAATCACCATCTGCAGTGATTTTGGAGCCCAGAAAAATAAAGTCTGTCACAGTTTCCACTGTTTCCCCATCTATTTGCCATAAAGTGATGGGACCAGATGTCATGATCTTAGTTTTCTGAATGTTGAGCTTTAAGCCAACTTTTTCACTCTCTTCTTTCACTTTCATCAAGAGGCTCTCTAGTCCTTCTTCACTTTCTGCCATAAGGGTGGTGTCATCTGCATATCTGAGGTTACTGATATTTCTCCTGGCAATCTTGATTCCAGCTTGTGCTTCATCCAGCCCAGCGTTTCTCATGGTTTACTCTGCATATAAATTAAATAAGCAGGGTGACAATATACAGCCTTGACGTACTCCTTTTCCTATTTGGAACCAGTCTGTTGTTCCATGTCCAGTTCTAACTGTTGCTTCCTGATTTGCATACAGATTCCTCAAGAGGCAGGTCAGGTGGTCTGGTATTCCCATCTATTTAAGAATTTTCCACAGTTTGTCGTGATCCCACAGTCAAAGGCTTTGGCATAGTCGATAAAGCAGAAATATATGTTTTTCTGGAACTCTATTGCTTCTTTGATGATCCAATGGATGTTGGCAATTTGATCTCTGGTTCCTCTGCCTTTTCTAAAACCAGCTTGAACATCTGGAAGTTCATGGTTCATGTACTGTTGAAGCCTGGCTTGGAGAATTTTGAGCATTACTTTACTAGTGTGTGAGATGAGTGCAATTGTGAGGTAGTTTGAGCATTCTTTGGTATTGCCTTTCTTTGGGATTTGGAGAAGGAAATGGCAGCCCACTCCAGTACTCTTGCCTGAAGAATCCTGTGGATGGAGGAGCCTGGTGGGCTGCTGTCCATAGGGTCACACAGAGTCAGACATGACTGAGGCGACTTAGCATGCATGCATGCATTGGAGAAGGACATGGCAACCCACTCCAGTGTTCTTGCCTGGAGAATCCCAGGGACGGAGGAACCTGGTGGGCTGCCGTCTATGGGGTCGCACAGAGTCAGACACGACTGAAGTGACTTAGCTTTTAGCTTTTTTCTTTGGGATTGGAATGAAAACTGACCTTTTCCAGTCCTGTGGCCATTGCTGAGTTTTCCAAATTTGCTGGCATATTGAGTGCAGCACTTTCACAGCATCATTTTTTAGGATTTGAAATAGCTCAACTGGAATTCCATCACTTCCACTAGCTTTGTTTGTAGTGATGCCTCCTAAGGCCCACTTGACTTCACATTCCAGGATGTCTGGCTCTATCTGAGTGATCACACCATCGTGATTATATGGGTCGTGAAGATCTTTTTTGTATAGTTCTTCTGTGTATTCTTGCCACCTCTTCTTAATCTCTCCACTAAAAATATTATCATGTAGAATAGTATTGTTTTAGGGAGGATAAAAAGGTTTTCTGTAGGATAAATAAATAACCCACAATTGTTTTAGGGCATTGTTTAATATTTAATTCATACTTAAAGCATTTTTATGGTTGTGCAGGTTTTAAAATATAAATAATATGGGGTCTTCCCTGGTGGTTTGGGGGCTAAGACTCATTAGTCCGATGCAGGCGGCCCGGGTTCAATCCCTGGTTGGGAAACAGCCCACATGCTGCAACTAAGACCCAGCATAGACAAATAGACAGATCTTAATAAATAAATACATTTTAAAAGATTTAAACAATATATAAGTAGGATGTTAGCACGGCTGTTCTTACATGTGGCTTAAAAATACATAGTTACATAAGGAGGGTTTGCTCAGCTATTTCACCTTTGGAGAGGAGAGGTCAAAAGTGTCCATAGTCCGCTGCTCTGAATCCAAGATGAGCTTGGACCGCAGAGCGAATCTGGGGCAAGTTCCTAACCTTCCCTGGGCGTCGGTTTCTTTGTAAAGTTGAGTAAAATCTCAGCCTCCCTTGGTTGTCCAGGAAACCAAAGGCACAGAGCCCCTGCCTAAAGCACAGGACCCCTCACCCCTCCTGCCATCTGCTCCCCACCCCTCGCCCCTCAAGCTCCTCTGCCGGTGCCGCAGGAAGAGTCCAGCTCCATCCCTGCAACGTAACCCTCACTTAACCGGGAGACGCTTTCATCATCCAGAACATCTTTCTTTCTGCAGCTCTTCTTGTTCAAGACCAACAAAAACAAGTAAACACGTGTCTACTATTCTGAGCATCGCGGGGACTGTGGCCTGCTTCGGGATTCTAACACACGCCTCCACCCAGGTGCACAGACACACCTGCCCACCGCTTTTGAGAACATTTTTCATCCCTTGGCCCCGCTGAGTGGCATGTGGGATCTTAGTTCCCCGAGGGATGGAACTGGTGCCGCTGCGTTGGAAGGCAGGAATCCTACCCACTGGACCACTGGGGAAGTCCCCTACGCACTTTTGTTTTTTTTTTTTTAAGATTTTTCGTTATGGACCACTTTTTAAAGTCTTTATTGAATTTGTTGCAACATTGCTTTTTTCTTATGTTTTGGTTTTAGGCTGCCCGGCAGGTGGGATCTTAGGTCCACGACCAAGGATCGAACCCCTGCCCCCTGCAGGAGGCTGAGTCTTACCACTGGACTGCTAGGGAAGTCCCTCCCCCCGTGCATTTTTATGGGTGAGTCTGGCTCCATCCAGAAAGACAAGGTGGGCGTGGGTCCAGAGGATGCATGAGACTGGACACACATCCAGCCCTGGGACGGCTGCCCCGAGCGGCGCTGAGCTACGGCTGTGCCGGGACCTGGCGTGGAACTGGGCCCCTAGGCGTAGGCAGGACGGTCAAGGCCATGCACGGCCACCTTGATTGCCAGGGCTGACCCCTCCTCCTACCTCCCCTCCCCTTTCCTGATATCTTCTGGGGCAAAGAGAACGCCGTCGTGATCGGGATGTGTGAGTAGCTAGCCCCTTCACTGGCAGTTTCGCCACTAAAAGACCTCATTAAGCAAAGCATCTGAGAGTGACCAAATGGAATTATTAGCTTGGGGGAGTTCCAGTGTGGTCTGCATTAGACCATGACTGGAGAAGTTCACTCCAACGACAAGCCGAGTGCTGGTGTTTCCTTCTGAAAAAGTGACTTTTAGGCGGCAGCCCTGGTGCTCTTTCCAAAGAGCTGTTATGTGATACTGTGTGAACTGCAGGAATTTTCCAAGTGAACGCATGAAAGCAGTGCTGCTTGGTGGGCCGGGATTCCTTGGACAGAGACATGAAAGAAAATGTGCCCTAAAAATAAAGCCCAGAAAGAGAACCTCAGTTTCCAGCTGGAGGTCCCCCAAAGCGTGGCTCAGGAGCTGTGCTGATTCTCCAAGGTCTGTCCCGGGAAGGCAGTGAGGAGGGAGCTGAGCTTCCTCTCGGGCTTCGTCCGAGTCCCTGCTTCTCCTCCGTCCCAGGCTGCGCTGATCCCTGAGGGTTTACTGGTGGTTTCCAGCCCAGTCTTCCGCCCTGGTCAGGCTCACATACAGGGTAAAGCTGGGAAAACAGCGAAGAGACGGGGTGTCTCCCTTGTGCAGCCTGAGCCCCTGAGAGGCCTCGAGGGTCCTGGGTGAACAGACGGACCCTGCAGGGTGGCGATGGAGACTCCCGACCGCGTGTCACCTGACAAGAGGTGGCGGGGGTCACACCAAAGCCCGTGCTGCCTTTCCCCAAGGCTGCAAGAGGCAGCAGGTCACAGCACCCAGCACCAGCCACTGGCTGATGACCGTGGCCGGGGGATGGCTGAGCAGTGTCTTGAAGGAAACAGTGTCCCCCCTCCCCCACGCGTTGTTTGTGAAAGCTGACTGATGGCGATAATCCGACCCCTGTCCGTGCGCTGCTTCAATAAACATTGGTGCAATCGAACAATAGAATATATTTAGTGAGTTTAGTGAAGTCGCTCAGTCGTGTCCGACTCTTTGCGACCCCATGGACAGTAGCCTGCAGCAGGCTCCTCTGTCCATGGGATTTTCTAGGCAAGAGTACTGGAGTGGGTTGCCATTTCCCCATTTCAAATAATGAAGATGCTCTACATGTACTGCCATGAAACAGCTTCCAATACCTAAGGTGAGGCAGTGGGGTTAGCATGCTCTCCTTTGTATGAAATAGATTATACACATGTGTGTACAGACACCGATTGCACACATGTACAGTGATTGCACACACTGCACACATGTGTACAGACACTGATTGCACACGTGTGTATGTTGATTGCACATGCATGTACAGATGCATTGCACACATGTGTACAGACATTGGTTGCACATGTGTGTATGTTGATTGCACATGCATGTACAGACACATTGTACACATGTGTACAGACACTGGTTGCACATGTGTGTATGTTGGTTGCACATGCATGTACAGACACATTGTACACACGTGTACAGACACTGGTTGCACATGTGTGTGTTGATTGTACATGCATGTACAGACGCATTGCACACATGTATACACACTCTGGTTGCACACCCATGTACATTGATTGCACACACATGTACAGACACATTGCACACACGTGTACAGACACTGGTTGCACACACTGCACATGTGTGTACAGACACTGGTTGCACACACATGTATATTGATTGCACATGCATGTGTGGACACATTGCACACACGTGTACACACACTGGTTGCACATGCGTGTACAGACACTGGGGATGTAGACGAACGTAACTTTGCATATGACATCTGTGGTGTCACAAAGCTGGCACCAGCACTCACTCGTCTCTGGATGGAAGAGCAGGAGCCGGGGGAGGCCTGATGCTCCTGTTACACACGCAGAGAAGGTCACAAACGTGAGCGTGAAGTGGAATGATTAAAAATCGCTCCGTCTTCCTATTGGCCATGTTTACTAACCACCCATGGCTCGCCCTGCGTGAGGTGCTGGGGTGAGATGGAGAGTGAGAGTCAGGCCTGGAGGCGAGGTGGGGACGTGGGTAGTGGGGCTTCCCCGTGCAGCCGGGAGCCCAACGTGGGCCACCCCGGGGGTCCCGGGACGCTGCTCCCCGAGGGGCTGTGGGCTCCAGGGGCTGTTGGGAAGCCCTGGGCTGGCGGGGGGCTGTGTCTGCAGGGTCCCGGCACCTTCTGGGTCCACACTGCTGTCTGCAGGTGCAAGCATCAGCACCACTTTGCCTTCAGGGAGCTCAGCCTCTGGCCTCAGTTAGATGGTGTTTCCCAGAGCAGGGAGGGGGGAGCTCTGTCTGCTCATGTCTGCCTGGGACAGTCAGGGTAGACGGGCAGGGTGGGCAGTGAAGGATGGACACTGCAGGATGCTGGGGTGTGGGTCCTCTGGGCTAACAGAACTTTCTGGTTAAGAGCAGGGCTTTCATTGTGTGCACTGCCAGTCCGTTTGCAAAGCGCCTTAGCTGGAATGATTCCGACTCGCTCTCCTGCCTCAGAGGCGCCTCAGCGCTCAGGGTCACCCTAGAAGCCCATTGTGGTTTCACGGGAGAACAGAAGATTAAGTACTCTAACATTTGCTGGGAAGTGGGGTCTCCTGCCTCCGAATTCCCCCTGTGCCTGGGGGCTGGCCCTTCGCCAGAGGACAGCCCTGCACTTGGACGGCAGATTCCTTGTGCGAGGTACCAGGCAGCAAGGCCAGGGGTCTCCAAGCGGAGGAGACAGGCTGCAAGCATCACACTCTTCATCTCACTCTTAAATGGCAGGAGGAAACAAACTACAAGTGTCAGATCTTTCCCCTTCTCTATTCAAATTTAAAAAGAGGTTTCTCTTAAAGTTCTATGTCGCCATGATGACACCCAGTTCCACCTGAATTTAACTTTTCTCAAACCTTGAGCTAACCAATGCATTTTTCTTAAGGAAATGTTGTCTTAAGCGTTGTTAAAGAACTATGTATTTACCCTAGACTGTGTCTTTCTTCACGTCTGTTCTGCTTAAGACTCAGAACCGATTTTGAGTTTATTTTTGTGTATGGTGTTAGAAAGTGTTCTAGTTTCATTCTTTTACAAGTGGTTGACCAGTTTTCCAAGCATCACTTGTTAAAGAGGTTGTCTTTTGTCCATTGTATATCCTTGCCTCCTTTGTCAAAGATAAGGTGTCCATAGGTTCGTGGATTTATCTCTGGGCTTTCTATTCTGTTCCATTGGTCTATATTTCTGTCTTTGTGCCAGTACCATACTGTCTTGATGACTGTGGCTTTGTAGTAGAGTCTGAAGTCAGGCAGGTTGATTCCTCCAGTTCCATTCTTCTTTCTCAAGATTACTTTGGCTATTCGAGGTTTTTTGTATTTCCGTACAAATTGTGAAATTCTTTGGTCTAGTTCTGTGAAAAATACCGTTGGTAGCTTGATAGGGATTGCATTGAATCTATAGATTGCTTTGGGTAGAATAGCCATTTTGACAATATTGATTCTTCCAATCCATGAACACAGTATGTTTCTCCATCTGTTTGTGTCCTCTTTGATTTCTTTCATCAGTGTTTTATAGTTTTCTATGTATAGGTCCTTTGTTTCTTTAGGTAGATATACTCCTAAGTATTTTATTCTTTTTGTTGCAATGGTGAATGGTATTGTTTCCTTAATTTCTCTTTCTGTTTTTTCATTGTTAGTATATAGGAATGCAAGGGATTTCTGTGTGTTAATTTTATATCCTGCAACTTTACTATATTCATTGATTAGCTCTAGTAATTTTCTGGAAGAGTCTTTAGGGTTTTCTATGTAGAGGATCATGTCATCTGCAAACAGTGAGAGTTTCACTTCTTCTTTTCCTATTTGGATTCCTTTTACTTCTTTTTCTGCTCTGATTGCTGTGGCCAAAACTTCCAACACTATGTTGAATAGTAGTGGTGAGAGTGGGCACCCTTGTCTTGTTCCTGATTTCAGGGGAAATGCTTTGAATTTTTCACCATTGAGGGTGATGCTTGCTGTGGGTTTGTCATATATAGCTTTTATTATGTTGAGGTATGTTCCTTCTATTCCTGCTTTCTGGAGAGTTTTAATCATAAATGAGTGTTGAATTTTGTCAAAGGCTTTCTCTGCATCTATTGAGATAATCATATGGTTTTTATCTTTCAATTTGTTAATGTGGTGTATTACATTGGATTAAAGATCTAAATGTAAGACCAGAAACTATAAAACTCCTAGAGGAGAACAGAGGCAAAACACTCTCCGACATAAACCACAGCAAGATCCTCTATGACCCACCTCCCAGAATATTGGAAATAAAAGCAAAACTAAACAAATGGGACCTAATGAAACTTAAAAGCTTTTGCACTACAAAGGAAACTATAAGTAAGGTGAAAAGATAGCCCTCAGATTGGGAGAAAATAATAGCAAATGAAGAAACAGACAAAGGATTAATCTCAAAAATATACAAGCAACTCCTGCAGCTCAATCCCAGAAAAATAAATGACCCAATCAAAAAATGGGCCAAAGAACTAAACAGACATTTCTCCAAAGAAGACTTACAGATGGCTAACAAACACATGAAAAGATGCTCAACATCACTCATTATTAGAGAAATGCAAATAAAAACCACAATGAGGTACCATTACACGCCAGTCAGGATGGCTGCTATCCAAAAGTCTACAAGCAATAAATGCTGGAGAGGGTGTGGAGAAAAGGGAACCCTCTTACACTGTTGGTGGGAATGCAAACTAGTACAGCCACTATGGAAAACAGTGTGGAGATTTCTTCAAAAACTGGAAATAGAACTGCCATGTGACCCAGCAATCCCACTTCTGGGCATACACACTGAGGAAACCAGATCTGAAAGAGACACGTGCACCCCAATGTTCATCGCAGCACTGTTTATAATAGCCAGGACATGGAAGCAACCTAGATGCCCATCAGCAGATGAATGGATAAGGAAGCTGTGGTACATATACACCATGGAATATTACTCAGCTGTTAAAAATAATTCATTTGAATCAGTGCTAATGAGATGGATGAAACTGGAGCCCATTATACAGAGTGAAGTAAGCCGGAAAGATAACATTACAACATACTAACACATATATATGGAATCTAGAAAGATGGTAACGATAACCCTATATGCAAAACAGAAAAAGAGACACAGAAATACAGAACAGACTTTTGAACTCTGTGGGAGAAGGTGAGGGTGGGATGTTTCAAAAGAACAGCATGTATACTATCTATGGTGAAACAGATCACCAGCCCAGGTGGGATGCATGAGACAAGTGCTCGGGCCTGGTGCACTGGGAAGACCCAGAGGAATCGGGTGGAGAGGGAGGTGGGAGGGGGGATCGGGATGGGGAATACGTGTAAATCTATGGCTGATTCATGTCAATGTATGACAAAACCCACTGAAATGTTGTGAAGTAATTAGCCTCCAACTAATTAAAAAAAAAAAAAAAAAAAAGACTCAGAACCGATAAGGGCTCAGCAAAGCTGTATATTTTGCTCATACATTGTTCTCCTAATCCATGTTAATGAAACTATATATTTACTTGGAAACCTGCCTTTCTTCAGGATTCATGTCAACCGTTTGATGGCCTGGGATGACTCACCCGGTGCCAAGGTTATCTCAAAATGCATGGTTGTGGGTGAGGGGCCTGGGGCCACTCTCTGAGCTCTGGGACATCTTTCTCTCATTAACAGCCTGCTTATAGGAAGATAACCTGCGGTTAAAGGTTAGCAGGGGGCGCTCTTTCTGCCCCCTCTGATGTCTATGTCAGAAGCGTTCTGATCTCTTTTATACTTAAATAAAACTTTATCACACAAAAGCTCTGAGTGATCAAGCCTCGTCACCGGATTGAATTACTCTCCTCCGGAGGCCAAGAATCCCGGCATCTTTCCTGGTTCAGCGACAACCTTTCAGTTGCCTGAAGTCTGAACCCTGAGTGCCCGAGCGATGAACAGCGTGGGACAGCGCCAGCGCCTCGATTTCAGCGGCAGGGAGTCTTGGGTTCCCGAGCTTGGCCTTCATGGCAGGGCGTGGTGGGCGAGGTCTGCTCTGAAAGGACGCGGCGCAGGCCTGCGGCAGACGCTGACCGCCAGGCTCGTGGGTGACTCCTGCGCCCCGCCGGCCACCTCGCGGGGGCGGGGGGGGGGGGGGGGGAGCTGTCTGCTCCCCAGGAAGCTCTCCACTCCTCTCACCCCACGCTTTGAATCTACAGGAAGGAGCATTCCCCCGCGGGCCTCACCGACCTCAGTTGATTAGTGAGCTAGGATTAGGGAGACACAGCTGCCCAGCATCCGCGTCGGGCCTGACTCTCCCCGCAGCCGGCCGCCCGCACCTGTGAGTCGGTGAGTGACGGTGCATTCGGGCCTCACGGAACTTTCACTCACACCCTCAACAGCCCTTTAAAGCGGGCGTTTCCTCCTCGGTGTTGCGGAGGAGAGAATTCGGGGAGGTGGGCCGCCTGCCCGCCTCGCCACGTAGACGTTTAAGGGTGCCTCGGCCCCGCACGCGGAGATGCTCAGGAAAGAGTGCATCACCTCCCAGCACGCAGCGTCGCGGCCCTCCCCGTGGCCGGCGGTGACGCCGGGGTGATGCTGGCTCCCCCGGCCCGGCGCTGGGACGGAGCAGAGGCCGGCTGCCGGCATCCTCGCCGCGGAGGGCCAGCGCAGGGTCCCCCTGCCCTGGGGACGTGAGGGCCGCCAGCCTCTGCTTGGAGCCCGTCCTGGACGGAGTGTGCGGAGCAGGGACGGGGCGTCATTTCCCTCGGTTTCGGGGTTCTGCCTCGGCACTGTCCGTGAACGGCGCTTCCTGTTTTTCAAACAGGCGCCCCGACTCTAATGCAGGCTGTGCAGGTATGACGGGGCGTGGTCCTCGGCGCCCCCTGCTGTCCGGCTGTCCGTCTGTGCGTCCCCCTGTCCTCCCACGCGGTGCTCCCGGCTCAGCCCTGCGCTGTCCTCCTCTCTGGAGGGCAGCTGCCCCAAGCTTGCTTTTCTTCCATGTGACCTCGGCTACGCTGGGTCCTTCATTTTTTCCATAATAAATTGGAGAATTTTCCGTAAGGAAAGAAAGCCCTCTGTGATTTAAATAAAATTCTACTGAATCTACCAGACTCTGGTTTTACCTTTTTTATTGTTATTTTCTAGAGTAACATTTTTACTCAAAACAAGATTCAAGGTTCATGTAGAAAACTGGAAAACCTATTAAAACAAAAACACAATAAAAGAAAAATTGCTAGGGAATTCTCTGGCAGTCCAGTTGTTAGGAGTCTACGCCCTCAGAGCTGAGGGTTGGGGTTCAATCCCTGGTCAGGGAACTAAAATTCCATAAGCCCCCAGGCACAGCCAAAAAAGAAAAAGAAAAAAGAAAACTAAAAAGAAAAAAAGAAAAATCACTAAATCAAATCTTACCATTAGAGAGAAGCACTGCTAACATTTTATTTATTTTTTTACTGCTAACATTTTAAAGGCTATTTAATCATATTTTTATATGCAATTATATACAAAATACTTATTGGATAAATGCGCACATGTATGGAGCATATATGAATATAATCCATGCATATAATTATAGGGTCTTCCTGGATGGCTCAGTGGTAAAGAAACCACCTGCCAATGTGGGAGACGTGGGTTCCATCCCTGGGTTGGGAAGATCCCCTGGAGAATGAAATGGCAACCCACTCCAGTGTTCTTGCCTGGGAAATCTGCCAAGGACAGAGGAGCCTGGCCGGTACAGTCCATGTGGTCACAGAGTTGGACACGATTAAGTGACTAATACTTAACTTACTTTAAAGTAAGACAAAAAGAGCTCTTTTGACAAGTATAAAGTGAAAATTCTAAATGTTGAGAGGAGCAGGGTTTTTCGTTTAATTGTGAACACTTTCCCTCTTAACTGGATATGGACTGATGGGATGTACCACGTGTCTGCGGATGGCTCACGATCCACTGGTTCGGTTTAGTGTGGTCCGCACTAGGGGCCGCTCCTAAGTGGGAGGTGTGGGGGCGTTAGTCCACGTGCTGAGCTGCCTGGTTCACAGCGGTTGCAGGGCCTGGAAACCCCTGCATCCCCCATAATTGGGAATCAGCTGTAGTTTTGTCTTGACTGACATGAGTTATCAGTGGCTCCTGCTACTTACCACGCCCAGATTGAGATGTGACGTTGCGTTTTAAGTACCATAGGTACTATGTATTTTTGTTTATTTATGCCGAGTCTTAGTTGAGGCATGGGGCGTCTTTTCTCAGTTGCGGCGTGCAGACTCTTTGCTGCTGCAGAGCGGATCTAGCTTTGACCAGGTAGGTGTCAGACCCTGGCCCTCTGGTTGGGACGGGGGTTCAGTGGGCATCTCCAGGGGCCCGGGCAGATGATGCGGATGGCACCGCTGCCCCCTGCTGGTGGAGGGGAGCATCGTAGGTCAGCGGAGCAAAGGTCACAGAGTTCCACATTCCAGGGGAGCTTTCCCACAGGCGGCACCGCTAATTTGATGCGGAATCTGGGATTGTCCTGTAACGTCCAAGTGAATACCACCTGGATACACAGCTCCGAAGCACTAAGGCGTTGCTACTAGAGTCAAGCTAGTTTCAGGCAGAATTTGTATGTATTTCCTACTGCTCACCAAGTTCTAGATATTTATGGTGAAGCTGTTTTTCCTGGGTACCTGACATTGTAATGATCTCAAATGTATTATTTTGTCCTACGTTGTGTGTTCACCTTTATTAGCTTCTTAACTTGCAGATGGCTACCCTTTAAAGGAATCATGTAAGTTTATTTTACTCTGCTGTGGGTTTTGTGCCAATTTTTAGCATTTGTTTTGTCAATATGATTTTTTAATTTTAATTTTTAAAATTATGAAAGTATAGTAACACATTTATAGG
Organism: Dama dama; assembly: GCF_033118175.1. Lineage (NCBI taxonomy): Eukaryota > Metazoa > Chordata > Mammalia > Artiodactyla > Cervidae > Dama > Dama dama. The sequence goes on from NC_083710.1 coordinate 88,143,230, forward strand.
AGACTTGGAAAATACAGAATAAGGTTACATGTAGTCTACTATATTTTATAATCTTTATAAGTAGATAAGATTTTTAGTTGGGAGTTTCAATAGTAAACTCTCAAAAATTAATAGAATGAATCTACAGAGAAGTAGTCTGTATTTTATACACATTTATTCTAGTTTGTTTTATGTTGCTGCTTGCTTTTTATTTACAGGTATTTCCTGACATACAGTTCCCATGTTGGCTTTTAATGGTACATGAAGTGCTTGTAAATTTACTAGTAAATTTGTTGTGTTTACTTGTACCCTATATAACAGTACTTAAAATACAATTTATCTCTTGTTGGCTATATGGCTTTCCATTTTTCTTTCTCAGGTTTAAATTACTGTGATTGAAAACATCCCAACTGGATTCTAATTTAAAGAATTAAAGAATTTAATTTAAAACATCCCAACTGGATTCTAATTTAAAGAATTTAAAGAATCCCAACTGGATTCTAATGTACAGAATAACTTTATGTATGTGCACTCCTATAATAACACTTCAAACTAGCTTTCAGTACATAAGTGATTTTTAAAAAATCTGAAGACTTTGTGGTTCAAAATAGTCCTTGTTGGGTCAGGAGCCTATATTCTGCATGTGGGTGGGGCTGGGTGGGGACATTGGCTGCTGTCCCCGTGGTGGTCACGACGCGGAGCTGACGATGTGCCGAGGATGGGAACATAAATGACCTTTGTGGGTCAAGGACTCTGGGGGCGGCCTCTCTCGGCAGCAGGTGACGCCACCGTTAAAAGTTTCCTCTGAGGCAGCCACTTCCTGCCACTTTCCCCAGGAAAATCTTGGGAAATGAGGATTTATTGTCTCCAAGGCCGTAGCTGTAAGCACACACAGGGTGGGAACACAGGCCTGCAGACTGCCTTCACCCCCGAGGACATGCCCTGGCGTCTCTGGAGGGCGAGGCTGTGGTCAGAGTTCCGGCCCCGCTGCGCCGCCCGGGTGCACGCGCGCCCTCAACGGCCCCCTCCCCGCTGCAGGGGGCGGCACGCGGGGACCCTGCCGGCCCTGAACCGGGCTGCCCCTTCCGCCAGCTCATCTCTGCCTGCAATTGCGTGGGTTCATGGAAATCAGAGACCTAGGAAAGTCAGTCGGGGTGGGGGGACACAGGGAGACACTGGCCCAGAGTCCAGCCGCCAGGGACAGAGCTAGACTCCTTCCCTTCCGCGCCCACTCTTGGAGGGAGACCGCTTTCCCAGAGGTCAGTCTCCTGAGTGAACTTCTGTGCCGGCTGGGGGATGGCGTCCAGCTTCTCAGCCTGCCTGTGGAGCCCGCCCAGCGGAGGGTGTGTTGGGGAGATGCTGGCGGCCGGGCCCCACGCCCGTCTGCAATGAGGGCTTCAGGATCCAGAGCGGTCTGCTGTCCGCAGTCACCGATGGCCTCCTCACGTCACGGTGGGAAGGAGGGTTCAAGGCGCCCATGCTGCGGCTGACACCGCGGTGACTGGTTAAGACATTTAAAGGGGGTGGCCCCCAAGTCCTGCAGCGAGCTGAGCAGGTGGGGGTGGCTGGCCACAGCAAGTCCAGCAGGTGTATCCCCTCCATTGAATCTGAGCTGCCCTTTCTTCCAAGGAAGGTCCTGTCAAAGTACATAAACCACTGGACATGCCCAGAAAAGCCCAGACCTCACACTGCATTCATGTGATCATGGTTCCTCCGTCTGCCATGAAGAGGACACGGTGTGCGGGAATGGGGCTGGGCGCAGAATAGAGCCAGCGCGAGCACTTCTGGGCGCTTTCCAGCCCTGGTGGGCGGTGGGGTCGGGCGGTGGGGGGACTGAGGTCCATCGGGTCCACGACCCCTCCCGCGGGTCCCCAGCCCCGTTCAGGTGCGGCTGGCTTCCGGGAGACCCCACCCCTTGGATCTCCCACATCCAGGGTCACAGGCTGTGGTCACCGCCAGCAGCAGGCTTGGGTTGAACACCGCCGTTTCTCTTAGCAAACACAGACGCCCCCTGGGGCAGCCCAGCAAGGCTGAAGACTCACTGGCTCCTCAGCTGCTCTCCGCCCGGCAGACAGGCCTGACGGTGGGCTGCCTTCCCAGAGAAGCCTCTCAGCTGGGCAGTGAGGGGCTCCGGTCCAGGGTCCCCTGCAGACCCCCGCCCCTCTCCTGGGACCGTCCACTGCCCCCTCCCGGAGCCTCCAGGAAGGAGACTTGGCCCAGAGCCCCTCCCCACCTCCTGCCCGGAAACACTGCCCTGCACCTCCTCTGTGTGAGGGCTCCCTGGACCCTCCTGCTCTGCAAAGGGGAGCCGGCCTCAGGGAGGGGAACTGCAGCCCCTTCCCGCCAAGGCCCCGGGGCCTGGGGAGGAGCCGCCCCACACGTGAAGAGGGCGTCTGTGCAGCGTCCTGCCCCCCGGCCGCCCCGCCCCAGCCATACTCGGGGGAATCGATGCTGGATAAATACGTGAAGATGGAGCCAAGTCTGGGGAAGATGGAGTCACGTGCAGGCCCCAGGCTCCCTCCTCACTGCAGAGCTCGCCTTCTCAGCACCCTGAAAGCTCCCCAGCGGACGCCCCTCCCCTACCAGGACTTCAGTGCCCCCAAACCTTTGGGTTTCCTGCTGGTAATTTCCTGAAGGGCAGTTTTCAGGTTGAGAGAGGGATCAGGTTTGATAGTTTACAACTTACTTTGTAAATTATTTACCTTTCAAGCCAACTCACTGATCCAACATGTATGTGTACATGAGTGTTACTTGCTTAGTCGTGTCTGACTCTTTGTGACCCCAAGGACTGTAGCCCGCCAGGCTCCTCTGTCCACGGGAATACTGAAGTGGGCTGCCATTTCCTTCTCCAGGGGATCTTCCTGACCCAGGGCTCGAACCCAGGTCTCCTTCATTCCCGGCAGATTCTTTACCGACTGAGCTTCAGGGAGGTCAAACATGAATTTCACTCAACACCTCATTGAAAATTGAAGCCAGAAGCAAACACGCTCCGTGTGAAGATGAGAGCTGCAGACGCGGTCTCCCTGCAGCTCCCCTCATGGGTCCCTTCTTCCTGCCTTCATCGCCCACAAAGCCTCAGCTGCTGGAGCACCAGAGAGACCAGGTCGGGGGCCCAGCGAGGCTTCTCCCGGCTGCGTACAGCCTCTGAGCCCCAAGGCTGCTCTGCTGCCCTCACACAAAGGAACCTGGTCCTCTGGGGCCGAGTCGTGAATGAGCCGGTGCCATGGCAGAGGCCAGGGTTTGTCTTTGGCTGAATTGCGGGTTGCCCAGGTGCCGGGCCCATTGAAGGCTCTGGAGTCTGAAGCGGGGGTTGGGGTGATGCTCCTGCCCGCCATGGGCCGGGATGGCTGGGGGCCCCCAGGAGCTGCAGGAGGCAGGCAGGATGCTGCCCGTCGCGCCTCCAGACTGTGGGGGTCCCTGCTGCTGAGGCCGCGTGGTGCGTCCCCCTGCGTCACATCAGTGCTGGGGGCTCCTGACCCGAAGTCGAGGGGGGGCGGGCGGCGGGGGCACCTCTGGGTCCCGACGAGCAGACGGGTGCAGGGAGCCAGGCTTCGTCCCCGCGTGGCCCGGCGGGGCTGCTCTGTCATCCACCCTCTCGGGGCAGGGTCGTCATCAGGGACCCTCCGGGGTGACCGCCAGGACCTCTGGGCGCTGCTGTCCCGAGAGTGAAATTGTCAGTCGCTCAGTTGTGTCCAACGCTCTGTGACCCCGTGGACTGTAGCCCGCCGGGCTCCCCGGTCCACGGGATCTCCCAGGTTAGAACCCTGGGGCAGGCTGCCTTTCCCTTCTGCAGGGGGCCTTCCTGGCCCAGGGATTGAACCCGGGGCTCCTGCATTGCAGGCAGAGTCTTACCATCTGAGCCACAGGGAAGCCGCTGCTCCCCGAAGCCTCATCTGATTCCTGCCTGTGGTCCTCCGGCTGGAGGCGGGTTCCCGCTCCTGTGCGACCACATGCCAGCCCTGTCGTTTGTCCAACCCCGTGATGCCAGACGGTGTCACTTCTCTCAAAGAAAGGTGAGGCAATCAGGCGTTCATGGCCCGCAGGCTCAGACGGCAGCAAAGCACTTCAATCCCGGGACCTGTCAGCGCCTCCGGCCAGGACCAAGGGGCCAGGAGGCCGGCAGGACAGTGCCCCTTCAGGCCCTGTGCCCGGGACGACCGCCTCACCTTCCCACGTGCCCCCGGCCCTCTCCTGGGCAGGGTTCCTCCTCATCCTGCCTTCCCACGACCGCGGGGCCGGCCTGGGAGCATGCTCTGGGCTGAGGCTGGGCCCCCGGAGCCCCCCACGCCGCCCCCTCCTGTTGCGTCCTCCCACTGCGGGGTCAGGGACAGTGGGGAGGCCTGAAGCGCTGGTTCTGCTGGGACACGGACGCTCCCAGCTGTCTCCTCCTGCCCCTGAAACGCAGGTCTTCCGTTCCGCTTTGGTACAAAGCTCAAGCCAGAAACCTGGTACTTTTCTCTGGCTGGGGTGCCTAGTGGCGCGAGGAGACCCTTCTGTGGGGCTTCACGGTGGACGGGCAGGGCTGGGGGACAGGCCTCACAGCCCTGCTGCCCTGCCGTCCCCTCCCATCCCCTGGGCGCACCCGCCACATGTCCTGGACAGAGAGCAAGGCCCTGAGCAGGGAGACGTGCTGGGGCGGGGTGTGAGCCTGGGGCCCCTCTGAGACCCCGCACATCCTCCCTGCCCTGGGCCCCGGGCCCCTCGGGGAGACACCGTCCTGCCTCCGGGGACAGCTAAGAGATGGCAGAGAAGAGTCTGATCAGGGGGCCCAGGGCCCATCCCAGGGGGAACTCCTGGGGTGGCAGGGGGGAGGGACGGGGGCAACCTGGGGGCGGGTACAGTCAAGCACATAGGCCAGGTTGCCAAGGACGGGGTGGTCGGCAGGCCCGACTGAACGAAGTGGAATTCAACCGGACAATACCCGGTCAGACGGTCCTCAAAGCTGTCCACAAGGGTCAGAGCCGACGGACAGGGTGAGGGTGGTGAGTGACCCCCATTACCTCAAACCCGGGGCCCTCGGGAGCTCTGAGACCCCAAAGTCTCCTCCCATCACACCCAGGGCCCTCGGAAACACAGAGACCTCAAAGTCTCCTCCCATCACACCCGGGGCCCTCCGGAGGTGGTCTGTCTGGAATAGCCCTCCACGCACAAACTCTAATTAGTGACCTGCACTGCCGTGAGTGTGACCGGGGGTTTAGGCGCCTGAAGTGTAAACCGTCAGGCCCCTCCGCGTCTGAGGCGCGGGGCTGAGGTCTGTCTCCCCGGCCGTCTCTGCAGCTGCGCGGGCGCTGCCCGTCTCTGGCCTGTTTCTCTCCCTCGGGGCAGCGCTTCGTCTGCTGAATCTGAACTTCCGTCTAGGTTGGACTTTCCTAACGTGTCTTCCCTGGTGGCTCAGTCGGTAAACACTCCGCCTGCAATGCGGGAGACCCAGGTTCCATCTGGGTGGGGAAGATCCCCTGGAGGAGGGAACGGCTCCCTACCCGTGTTCTACCCTGGAAAGTCCCATGGACAGAGGGGCCTGGTGGGCTGCAGTCCGCGGGGTCGCAGAGCCGGACACGGCTGAGTGACCCACACCACCACACTCCCTGACGGTAAGACCTGATCATCAGCCGCCCCTTCAGTTTCCGGTGGCGGGGGTCGCCCCCCACCGCCCCCTCCCCTCAGGCAGACCCTGGCTGCGCCCCTCCCGTCCTGAAGGCCAAAGGCCCCCTGTCCCCTGCAGCCGTGTATGCGGTCCTCTCCGCTAAGGCTCCCCGTTCCATGTGCAGGCACGTTATGGGGAGCTGCCCCCCGCGCTCCCCAGCCTTGCTGTCTGCTGTGGCCCCTCTTCCACAGCCCAATCGCACGTGGGGACCCTACCCCCCCCCGCCCCGGCTTGAGGCTCGTGTGCCCACTTCTGACGCAGCTCCGGCCTGGCCAAGCACCCCTCCTTCCTGAAGGCTCGCTCCCCGCGTCCAGTCAGCCGGCTCTCCGCGCTCCTCCGGCAGTCTGCCCACGTCTTCTCTGCTCGGGTCCCGGTCCTCCGGCATCCTTCACACAGAGACGTCTCCCTGTCTTCTCTCCCCACACACCTCTCTGGCTGAGGTCACCCTTCCCACTACCGCCAGCTAAGCGCGTCTCAAGCTCCACCTTACTAGGTCTTGCCGAGGCTCGGACCCAAAGCCCTGAGCCTGCACCGGCAGCTGGTACCCTTCGTGCCCGTGTGACGGGTTACCCGGGCCCCCCTGGAAGCGCCTGTGGCCCCAAGCCCCGCCAGTTGCTCACGGGACCTGATTTGGAAATCATCTTCGGAGAGAGCCAGGCTAGCCTGAGCCCAGACCTCTGTGTTCTTACAAAAAGCGGAGAGTTGGACATGGAGGCAGCTGCCTCCCAGGGAGAACGCCCGTGAGGGTGAGGGCGGGGGTCTGGAACAGGGCCTCCCCTGCCCACAAGGGACCAGCCCTCGGGCACCTTCCTGTCAAGACATCTGGGCTGCAGAATCCTTCCGTTGTCTGAGCCTCCAGTTTGCTGCACTTTGTTACATTATATATAACATACGTAACATCTTTCAGGGAGCCAAGGGCCCTTGAAGTCTGTTCCAGGCGTTAACCAATAAAATCCTCACCAGCTGGTGAAGCAGAGGCCGTTTCCCCATTTCTCAGCTGGGAAGACTGAGGCTGTGGAGGAAGCCCCAGGCTGCACGGGTCCCCAGAGCCTGCGGTACAGCCTTTCTGCTCCCCTCTGACCCACCAGACCACCCTGTCCAGGGGATAAAGGAAGAGTCCGTGCAAAAAGGTCAACAGCCAGCGCACCAAACCACACACATCAGGCTAAGACACCAGGGAGAATTTGTAAATCTTGGTTCCAGTGGGAAGCCGTAACACCCCCTCTCAGAATCTGACCAGTTAAGAAGGAAATAAACAGACATTCAAGATGCAAATAGGAAACAAATAAAAAGATGCAAATAGGAATCAGGGAGTGTGTGTGCGTAAGACACTCTCTTCTTGTGAAAACAGAAATTTCCTAATTTCTTTGATGTCAAAGGACTTTTCCATAAATTGCGAAAAATAGAGTTCTTACAGACCACACTAATCTGGAAATTAATAATAAAAAGCCAAAGCAATTATCTACTTGGAAATTTGAAAAAAAAAATTTTGATTATAGTTCCCTGTGTATGTAGGACCTTGTTTATCCATCTTATATATGATAGCTTATATCTGTGAACCCCAAACTCCAAATACTTCGCTCCCTTACCTCTCCTCTGCCTTGACAACCATAAGTCTGTTCTCTACGCGTGTGAGTCTGAGAAACACTTTAAAAAGTGATTCCCAGATCAAAAGGCAAATAACTTATAAGTGACTAGTTATATAGATCTGTGAGGTGAGTACATGCGTGTGTGCTTAGCCGCTTCAGCTGTGTCTGACTTTTTGCGACCCGATGGACCGTAGCCCACCAGGCTCCTCTGCCCCTGGAATTCTCCAGGCAAGAATGCTGCAGTGGGTTGCCACGCCCTCCTCCAGGGGATCTTCCCGACCCAGGGATTGAACCCAGGTCTCCCGCACTGCAGGCGGATTCTTTACCATCCGAGCCACAAGGGAAGCCAAGGAACATTGGAGTGGGAGCCTATCCCTTCTCCAGGGGATCTGCCCGACCCAGGGATCGAACCTGGGTCTCCATCATTGCAGGTGGATTCTTTACCAGCTGAGCCACCAGGGAAACCTCAAGGTGAGTATATTGCATCTTAAAACCTTTAAGATGAAGCTAATGTCATAAACAGAGAAGATTTTGTAGCTTTATCCATAATTTCACTGTTGAGCAGGAAAGTTTGAAATGAACAAGTTAAGCATTCATTATAAGAAACCAGAAAAAGAACGAACAAAAGAGGCTAAGAAGGATAAAATTAAGAGTGATAAAATTGATAGAGTGTCAAAAATCCCTGAACTAATAAAAATACCTAAACCTGGCTATTTAAAAATATATATATTAGGAAAGAGAAGTTCCTGGCAAGCCTGACTTTTAGGAAAACTGAGAGGGAACACACACAATCCAGTCGAGAAATGTGCGCAGAGAGGCGAGAGATGAAGAGAGCTGTAATCTCTGTCTGGCTACCTTTCTGTCAATGTGGATGAAATTAATGACTCTGTGGAGACTCACCCTCGGGGTGGGAGTGAGCCTGGGTGGGTAGCCTGATCACCCTGTGATCCCGTGAAGAGCAGAGCAAAGACTCTCCGTCAGATAAGGGTGAAGAGCTGCCAAAGCCAGCCCGTTTCTCAGGTGACTTTACCAGATATCCAGGGAACACTCACACCGTCCCTGCTTACACAAACTGTTCCAGAACAGAGGAGAATGGGGCACCAATCACTTATAAAACCTTCACAAACAGCCTAACAAAGATCCCCGCCACCCCCACACCGTAGGAACTGCCCTTCCTCCAGACAAGCACACACACCACGGGAATGGTGAGCAGGCTGGACCCAGCTGTGACACGCTCAGCACATACTGGTCCAGAGCACGCAGGCTGCTTTCTCACTGAGCGACCCCCCAACGCCACTCAGCACACCCCACCTTCGAGAGCAGTCCTGGGATCTGATCACCGCATGCCCAACGCGTATCTGGTGACCTCATGTTTCCTAATCACAAGGCGGGTGTCAAGAGAACTTAAAGACTATAAGAAGAGTATCTTCCGGAAAGCAGCAACAAATATCTCAACTGAGGAGACTCTGATGGTGCGAGAAGCCCGTTTATGTAACATCACCGCAGACGTTTCAATCAAAGCCGCAAAGCAAGAGAGCTGAGGATAAGAATATTGTCAGAGAAAAGTATTAGACCAAGGGAATTCAGCAAGATGACTGGACATGGGACAAATTTATGCAAAAAAACTTTCATATTGACATTATTGTTAGAAAATGAACTGGAAGAAATCCCATTTGTAACGGCAGCCAAAAGCAAGAAACATCCAAGAAGAAGTATAGCGAGTGTCTACGGGACGCAGTTTGTGTGTGTGGGCGTTAGTCGCTCAGCCGCGTCTGACTCCGTAGTTTACATACTCAGGAATAACCAGCATCACCGCAGAGCCAGGCTGGAGCGACACGTGCTGAATGGGACGACAGTCACGTGCAAAGGCCCGTTCTTTTTCAGTTAACACAGAGATGCAATGCAGCTGGTCACTAAATTCTCATGTACGGCAGGAGAAGTAAGCGCATAAGAGGATCGAGAACAGAAACGGTGACGAATAGAGAGGAAACAGTGTAAAGAGGCGTGAACACCGTCTAATGGCCAGAGAGCAGGACAGAACCCGGGTGCCCTTCCAAGCGCCGGAACTTACTCTCGGACAAAGGTCACGTCGCAAACCCGCGTGAAAGGACGCTACTCCGTCAGTGTCTGTGGCATGGTGCCTGGATACGTAGGAGAAAACAGACGTTGATGCTGGTCTCATCCCATATGCAAAAATAAATTTCAACTGGATTAAGAGCAACTGTAAGGAGACCCAACCAGTCCATCCTGAAGGAGATCAGCCCTGGGTTGTTCACTGGAAGGACTGATGCTGAAGCTGAAACTCCAATACTTTGGCCACCTCATGCGAAGAGTTGACTCACTGGGAAAGACCCTGATGATGGGAGGGAATGGGGGCAGGAGGAGAAGGGGACGACAGAGGAGGAGATGGCTGGATGGCATCACTGACTCAGTGGACATGAGTTTGAGTAAACTCCAGGAGCTGGTGATGGACAGGGAGGCCTGGTGTGCTGTGATTCATGGGGTCGCAAAGAGTCAGACACGACTGAGTGACTGAAGTGAACTGAAGAACAACATAGAAAAACAAGATCATAAAAGCATTAAAGGAACACACAGCGCAGTATTATTGGAATCCTGTGGCTGGGAAAGCAATTTTATCTAAGAAGTTAAATTCAAACAGGAGGACAAATTTGGCAAAAACCTTCTATAGTTTAAAGACAGCAGAACAAAGTTAAAAAACAAGAGATAGAAGGGCCAAAATGTGCCATACATAGAAGATTGATACAAAAGCTGATATAAATCAATAAAAACGGCAATCCAGTAGAAACGTACATAGAGCATACAAGTCACAGAAAAAGTAATTTAGATGACCGATACGCTTATAAAAGGATTGTTACTGAGATCTCTCTGTATTGAAACTGGCTTCGAACTATGGCCAAGTCCTTGTTTAAATTCAGTTGAAAATGTTTTGTCCCAGAGAAACATACTGAAGCTTTAAGACACGGATTCTGGGGACCCTGAGACAGAAGCAGCTTATGGTCTGGGGCTGCTCCAGCTGCCCCCTGACCGGGGTCCATGACTCCTCATTTTCACATTTGATCAAGTCTGACAGGCGCTAGAGACAGTTCCTGTTTTGTCTCTTAAATTTGCATATCTTTATTCATTATGCAGACTGATCGGCAGAGCTGTCTCGTCACTTTGCGGGAGCACTCCTGAATTTGGCAGATATATTCTGTCGCACTCCATAAATAAGTTTCTGAGACGAGTTTGTGTGCTTCACATTCAGAAATTAAAGGCGGGGCAGGAGGGCTTGGGTGATGACTTGCATGTGGCAGCGTGTGTAACTCAGGCAAATCTACACTCCACCGAAGCTGTGTTTTATTCTAACTTCTTTGCTATGTGCAGCCTCTCTCAAGGTGAAGCAACTACTCCCTTTCCAGTTTCAAAACCAGCCTCAGATACTTTAAATATCCCCATTCCGGCTTTAAAAATCCCCACCCAGTCAAGGAGCCAACTTACTCAATCTCAAGTAATTTGAATCAGATGGTGAAATTAAAGGCAGACCCGACCGTGGTGAGCATCTGGGATAAATCAGAGATGGCCATTCCCGAAGGCTTTCCGGGGAGCGCTGTTGGTTAATCAGGAGCAAGGCGCCCCGCGGCCCCCACGGAGGGTCTTGTTCTTGACTCTGTGATGCTAGAAGCAAAATTAAACTTGGCTCCGTCGGGTCCCAGACGTCCTATGAAATGCTAATTTCTCTGTCATCTCGTTCCCCATTTCTCTGTGCCAGTTTTCAGCTTTTCCAGAGAGATCTCTCCTGTGACTTGGCTGTATACATTTTTTTCATCAGACAGGTGAGCCCTCGTTATATTCAGGGAGGAAGGAGGGGCTCTCAGCCTCTTTCTAAGACGTCATTACCGGCGTCACTTAATTTTCAACCACAAACACTAACCAGGTACCTGCGGACGCTCTGGGCACAGACTGGCCTTGCTTATCTTCAGGGCCTCCTACAGTTTCCGCCAAATGACCCCTGACACCTCGGTTCCCAACCCCTCCCCTCCCCCACGAGCATTGCAGAATTTAACCCCATCTTCCTCTTTGAGGTTAAGTGGGTCATGTATACCCAGAGCCTGGAGATACTGCATCCGCAGTCCCTTCCTGGGGCCTGTGTGAGCTGCCTGGTCTTCCCTGCTCCCACCTGCACCCTGGACGGGGATGTGTGTGTGCACGCTGGGGTGCATGTGCAGTCACACCCGGATCTGCTTTGGTATCTACTGCGTTCACAGGGACGCCTCCGGATCGGCTCGGGGCCACGGTCTGGTCTAGTCTCTCTTCCCAGTCTGAGGGGCGTGGGCTTTGCTCACGTGTTCAGGGAGGGCGCCCTCAGGCGGGTGTTAGGTGTCAGGTCCCCACATGGTGGGCTTCCTGAGTGGTTCAGCGCTAAAGCATCTGCCTGCCAATGCAGGAAGCGCGGGCTTGATCCCTGGGTCGGGACGATCCCCTGGAGGAGGGCATGGCAACCCACTCCAGTGTTCTTGCCTGGAGAATCCCATGGACGGAGGAGCCTGGCGGGCTACAGTCCGTGGGGTCACAGAGTCAGACACGACTGAAGCGACTTAGCACACTTAGACTTAGGCACTCCAGAGAGGATAAAGCACGTTCATCAAAGTGAGCGCTTCAGTTCACGTCCAGTAGAAACCATTCGGATAAATGAACTTTGCAGCAACTCCTGTGACAGTGCCTTTCCTGCCTGATCCCCTGAGGGGTGAGGGGGGTCGGCCTCCAGGCTCCCTGACTGTGACCCACTAACGCTCCATCCGCCACCCCCGTGAGCACGCCTCTCAGCCCGGTTTCCTGCGGCTCAGGGGGCCCCTCTCTCCCGCGTCCCCTCCCTCTTCCTGCTGCTGCTCTCGGCTGGAGCCTGGGGGGCCGACTGCTGACCCCCCCCATCCCAGGAAGCCCCCGAGAAACGCTGGGAGGGGTCAGGAAGGCCGCCGTCTGTCAGGGGCCTCCCGGATCCCGGTCAAATGGGAGACTGGCTCACATCACCACCGTGTGCGGCGTCTGCGCCTGGGGTCAAGGCAGAGACTCCACCTGGGGCTGGGAACGGCTTGTCTGCGGGGCGGGCTGGCGGCTCGGAGGGCCTTTCCTGTTTCTGGAAGGTTGGTGGGGAACACAGGTGAGCAGGGCCTCCTGGGCTTGTCAGCCAGGGCCCGTGAGGGCGCAAATAGCTGGTTGCTTTGAGAAGAGAGGCAGGCAGAGAAGGTTCGGGAGGAGTGAGGAGTCAGCTGCACGCGCCTGCAGCACGGCCTGGCCAGGCTCTCCCGGTCCCCCTAGCCGGGCGCGCTCTCGTCACGTGTCCCGCCGCTGGGAGAAGCTGCTGCCTCCAACAAGGCTGAGGCTCCTCTGCCTCGCAAGCTGCGCGTGTCCCTGCAGCCAGCCTCCACCAGCCCGAGCCGGCACGTCCCCTGAGGGGACCCCTCCTTCCACGTCAACCCCGAGAGTCCTGAGCTCTGCCGTCCTGAGACCCGGCTGCCCGCGGAAGGCCGTGGGGCACGGGGCCATCGCTGGCACGTGGATCAGAGCTTTGTCCTCTTCCGGGACCTCACCCTCATCTCCCACTGCAGCAGCGGCCACGGCTGCAATCCCAGCCCCGGGCGTCGCCGGCTCCGGGCAGACGGTCGGTCTCTGGGGGTGAAAGCTGCCCTGTGCTGTCGGGGCCCTTCACGTCCTCTCCTTTTCCAGAGTTCCAAGCGCCGGGAATACAGAATCGTGTCATTGTTGTGAGCTGGAGAGTTAATGTCGTTTGATGTCTGGGCCCATGTTGTTTTGCTGGCAAAATCAGCTCAGGCTATTCTGAGTTACAGGAAGTGTCAGGAAAGCCCTAAAGCAGGGCATGAGACGATTCTTTTAGCAGGAGGGGGCGGGACCAGCTCGCTGAGAAGTCTGCTGCGATTTTTGTAGCTGTTTCTGAAAACACTGGAGATGAATTCACTGGTGACAGCGCTGTGGCGGTGGTCAACGGTGAAACAGAAAAACCTAAATTTTTTCCAGCTTTCCAGCTGCACGGGAGTCTTGACGTTGAGGGAGGTGCCGGGGAAGGGGTGGTAGGTAGAAAGCTTGGGCAGTGGGCTTAGGATAACCCAGTCAAGTTGTTCTAATCTGATCTCTTATTTTATCCTTAGAACATTTTAATGTCTTTGTCTCAGATCTTCCTAAACAAACAAAAAAACCCACAACAGCAATGAAATGAAAAGGCGGCTGTCTCCTTCGCCTGCTCCCCCGTCGCCCCCAGCCCTCCGGCCCTCCGGTGTTGCTGGGAGGGGGTGGACGCCCCTCCCGGCCCCGAGGTCCACTCCTCTCCTGCACGTGCGCGTGTCTCCACCAGCGGCTCGCAGGGTGGGTCTGCACCTTTAAACGTGCACGCACGCACCTGCGCTGTAGGCGCCACCCTGCACTGCTCCCTGCCGTCCAGGTCACGCCTTTCGGTCCCCGCGACCCCCGGGAAGCCCCGGCTCGTGTCCACGGATGGCCATGCAGGGTCACGGTTCACGGTCACAGCGGTCCGTGAGTCCAGCTGCCACGGCTGGACGCATAGGTCGCCTCTGATTGTTCGCTCTTACGATGAACATCCTTGGATGTGTCGGGGTCACACAGTGTCTGAGACGGTCCAGGGGCTTCTAGGGAGACGGCAGCGGGGCCGAGGAGCCTGGGGGCCGCCCTCTCGCGCGCTCCCTTGCGCCGCCGTGAGCTCCCTGCGCGGAGGGCCTCGTTTCTCCCCTGCCTGCTCCGCCCTGCGGCCTTAGCGGAAGTGACGGCCCCTTGGACTCCGCGGCCAATGCCTCTGCCGCCCTCCACCTCTGCGGCCCGACGGGTCACTGGAGCACACGTGGAGAGCCTTCTCCGGGACCCCGGACGCTCGGCGCTGGGCGCTCTCACCCCGCCTGGCCCACGCAGTCTCGCCCCCTCCGCAATCCCTCCCTCCTGGCCGAGGCTGCCCGGGTCACCCTGGCCCTTCACTCTGCTCGTGGTTGCTGTCATCTCATCTCCCTCCCCCGGGGCCCTTGCCTAGCCGCATACCCCACATTTAAAGGCAAATTCCTAGGCGGCTTATGGTTTTGATGTTACTGTTAAGTGCATTTCTTTATTTCATTTTCCAGCTGCTTGCCACTGGTATTTAACACAAGGGCCGATAAGGCTCTTCAGATCAAACACAGAACCAGTGACAGTTCGGCATGAAGTTGATTTTGGTGAGTTAAGCAGAGGAAAATCTGAGCGTATTCCTAGTCAGTGTGAAAATGACGCCCACATTAAAAAAAAAAAGTATTAATGAGAACATTCGTTTTCTTCTTAAAAGTCCTAATTTAAACATTTCTTCCCCATCTATATTATTCTGAAGCCGATTCCAGGCAAAATAGAATTCCAGTGTAACAATTCAGTGTCATGGCTTTGAACCACGATGTATCAATCACCCAGGGAAGTGAGGAGGCTGCCCAGGCAGAGCTTCTATGAAGCATTCTCACCCCCAAGAAACAGTCGAATTCTGTGCAATTCCAGGACAAACCAGATGTCCTGATCTTTAGCAGATTTTAGCAGATTCAGTTAATGCTTTCCAGTAACTGTCATTAGCGGTTCACCATGAAGTCTTTGAGATTCTCTAAGACACAGTCCGCAGAGGGAATGAGCGAATGGCATTAAGTTTCCCCTCTCTTGCAACTCGGCCATCCTGGTGACTTCAGGATCAGTCCCTTGAAACGGCTTCCGAGGGCACCTGGGCTCGGGCGTGATGACAGGTGCCAGCCCGGGAGAAGGTGGCAGGGACTCGGCATGCAGTGACTTCTGGGACACTTCCGAACAGTGGCCCAGGGCGCTTTTTCCTAACGTACAGAGAGGACTGAACGTTTTAAATGACACACCAGGTATGCCAGAATGGCTGTTCTGTTGCCACTTGTTAACTAAGATTTCTGTATTTAAAAGGCTTCCATGTATTAATATGTGCTGGCTCAAAGAAGCTGAGGAAGCTATGGCTGTGGTTCTTTGTGAAAAGAAGCCTGCAGGGACAGTACTGTCAGCTGACAGCAATTCATAACGCCCCCTACCCTCCTCCCAAGAGAGACCCAGTGTCTCCCAGGAGAGCGCCAGTGTGCCTGTAGACGGAAAGCAGGGACAAACCGGAGGTGGTAACAGGTTTCCAACGGGCGTGCCCGACGGGCAATCAGAAGAGGGAACCACAGCTCACCAGCAGGACCAAGCCAACAGCTCCCGCCACAAGCCCCACCGCCCCCACACGCGGGCAGGCACACCCAGAAGCACACTGAGTGTGAGAGTTTTTTATTCAATCTGTAAAGGACAGTTTAAAAACAAAATGTTAGTGACACTCAGAGAACACTGCTTTTGTTCATCTGACACATCTTCTATCTTCACCAATTTTTATTACAAAAATCAGAAAAGTAAAAATTCATGACAACTGTCACACAGTGTAACCACTAGTTGCCTAAACAAAAGCTAATTTCTATAAAACCATAAACTTAATGCAGCTTTATTAAGAGAGATTCAAAATTCTCTCAGTTAACTGGATACACATAGTGGTATATATTTTAAAGCAGAAAACCCCAAGAAACAAAAGCAAGGAAAAAAGAAAGTATAGGTCGAAAGAGTCAGTTAAATATGTTGAGCTGACAGTCCCTACAAAGAGTAACTTCCACTGCATATAGA
This sequence comes from Dama dama, assembly GCF_033118175.1. Classification (NCBI taxonomy): domain Eukaryota; kingdom Metazoa; phylum Chordata; class Mammalia; order Artiodactyla; family Cervidae; genus Dama; species Dama dama. The sequence goes on from NC_083710.1 coordinate 88,159,136, forward strand.
GGAAACCGTTATCTGTGGTAAAAATCCTCAAGCCCGAGTAGGAAACGTGGGTAAAAACGCATCAGCTCGGCAATCAGGCCCAGGCCGCACGCGCTGTCGGTGAAATCAGGGCGGCGACCGCCACCATTCGAGGAGGCACCGCGGCTGTCCTCAGACCACTGCGTGTTCCACAAGGAAGAGCTTCACCCCGCGGCGGGCAGCAAACTTTCCAGGAAAAGGCTTTGAAAAAGACAAACGCTCTTTTCTTCATACAAATCACTGCAAGAAATCTGTGTAAGGCTGTACCTTGCATAGGGAAAGAGTTGTCTTCCGTCAAAAATTCTACAGGGAAGAGGAAAAGCAAGCTCTTCAAAATGATACCCACGTGCCAAGGGGCGGGTTTACCAGGCACCTCACTCACTGTCTCCGATTCTTCATCAGATAAAATTTAATTTGACAGAAGGTAAAACAGCAACTTATGGTGACGTTATTCAAAAGAGAATATCGAGACTGGCAGCAGAAAACGTGAGTTCCAAAAGCGCGTCCTGAAAGAGGCCCCCGGTCCGGCGGAGAGACAGCCGTGCGCTGAGTGAGCCCTGCGGCACTCGCGTTAGGACTCGGCCTGCCGCACGGAGCGCGCTTTTCCGGAAAGCGCCGTCGGGCGGGGCGCCGCGGCGGAGGCCCGCGCCCTAGGAGCCGTGGGACAGGTGCGCGGCGCCCAGCACGGCGCTGTGGTAGCCCTGCTCCACGCTGACGGAGCTGGCGTGCTCCACCACGCTGCTGAGCTCGGGGATGCTCTCGGCCGTGTCCCCGAAGCCGTGGTAGTGTCCGTACTGCAGACTCTCCTCCGCCCAGGACGGCCTGCTGGCCACGCAGCTGCTCGGGCTCCCGTTGAGGTGCAGAGAGCCGCACGTCTCCGGGCCGACGCGCGCGCTCGTTTCCGGCTCCTCAGGCCCGGGAACGCCGGGGGCGCCCTGGCTGCTCCGGAAAGGCGGCCCGGGAACAGGGCCAGTGCCGACTCCGCCAAGTCCTGCCGCGCACTGGCCACGCCTGCTGTCCATCCCACCGGGCTGGGCCGTGGAGGGGAAGTCCAAGTGTCCATTGGCGACACATCCATTTGTCAGTGTATTCGATACGGAGCTACTGTTTTTCATATCTGCATTAAGAAATACACCTGTCACCAAAATTCAGAACCAGAAGGGAGGAGAGACTATAAAACGCTTCCTTGCTGCTACTGTTTTACAGGATTTATTTAGCTTCTTTTCTTTACACAAACCAGTTTCTTTTGCAAGGCAAAAAAACTGTGCGTAAGTGATTTAAAAATAAAATGTAACCAGTTGCATTTGCCTGGTAAGATAGGAAACACTCAGAAATTTCACTAGTGTAGGGGAACCAAATGGAAAAAAACCAGCTGACAAATATGCCACGTGAAAAATACCAATAGCATTGAACTGTTCTCAGTTTAAGACTAGGTTTGGAGAGCAGTTTTAAAAATCATGACCCTCGAAAAAGTCCGTCAGAAATGAACGTTTAAGTGTTCCCAACAAAGGGTTAAAAAAACAGAAAACTTCAAGCTTTTTTTTTTTTTAAGAAAAAAAAAAAGAACAGCAAAGCAATTGATGAAGCGTGTGAATTAAGGAAGCTCCCAGGATGACGTTGACAGCGTCACCGGAGCTCCTCACCGTGCCTCCTCCAAGGCGGGGGAGCCCACAGGAGTGGGAGCGGGGCTGTGGCTCCTTAGCAACACCCGGATCACACAGCATTTCTGCAAGATGCCAGAGCAGCACGGGCAGACCGCAGAAGACCACGAACCCCAAGATCCCATGCGTGCAGTCCCGAGTCACGAGCACGTCCTGAAGTGTCCTCTGGGTTCAGCAATTACAGTGACTATGGTGTCCAAGGATCCACTGTCAAAACCCATAATCTGCATATACAGACATCCGTTAAGAAGGGATGTCTTATGGGAAAAAAAAGTCAGTCACAAAACATTTGGCCACATGGGAACAGGCAATGACAAGGTATTTTTCTGTATAACAAAACTCGAGGATTAATTCACATTCACAGGAATTCACACAACAGTACAGAAACGATCTAAGATTATGACTTGCTTGATGATGTTCAATTTTACCCCAGTGTCCTGCACTATTAAAGCAAGGCATGACATTAACTACAGAAGCACGGACTCTGTCACCTTCAGAGTGAGGACAGATTGCTGTGTGTCCCCTGACCTTATCACAGCCCCCACACCGTTACCCCGCCCCCTGCATTTGCACTCAGATAGGTTTCTGTGTGTCCCGCAAGTTTTCCTGATGATGGAAAATCATGGCTCATTCAATGAACAAAAACATCTAAATGTGTCACTAATTTTCAATTTTCTGGCAGTTTAAGTGATAGTTTAAGAAGTTCTATAAATTCTTCAGAAGATTGTGGATTATTTCTTTTCAAATTATTATGACGCTTTTCTATTTAGTTAAACTCAAGGCTGGAGAACAAGTCTTTCAAAAACTAAACATGAGGTAAAATTAAAAATAACACAAGCTATTCCCAGAGGAGTATTTGTTTTTTCAAAAACCAGAAGCTTTCCCTGGGTAATAAAACTCATGGGTAGGATGGTGACCTTGATAGTTATTAAGACAACCATGCCACTGCTAACAGAGATGGAAGTTGTATTTTCAGGGGACTGGGCCTCAGGAATCCGGGTTAACTAGGCTGGTGTTGTTTCGTTTAATGTTCTCTGTGTGTGCACTGTTCTCTGCTGCCCAGTTAGAGTACACCAGTTCCATTATGCAACCTCAAAACCAAGGTTAGCGGAACCTAACATCATTATGGAACATCTAGTAAAACTGAGTGTGAAAACGGCAAGCATCCCAAAGACAGGCTGAGACTAACGCCGCTGGGCCAGACCTGCCTGCTGACGGCCTCTGGTACCGCTGGCCTGGGACCCCGCAAACTCTGCTCCAGTCTGCCTCCCAGGACTCGCCCCTCCCCCCTGTCCACCCACTGCAGGTAATCTCTAGCAATTTAATTTTGTTTATTGAAAGTGTTATAAATGAAATGATGAAAAATATGGAGAATGCTTACTTGATACCCATTACATGGGATGAGCTGAGTTTAAATAATGGCCTGTTCAACGTCAGGTTCAAGTGTGGCATTAAATTTAACTTCAAAACCCAGGGAAATAAAATGTTTGAAGATCAAAGAGTGATTACTTCTGTCTTTTTAAAAGCATGTAGGAATGCCATTTTTTCTTTAAAGCTGGCTTTGAGTTTTGTTCTTTATCTTTAGCCAAGATTTTTAAATGTATTTTTCAATCAGAACTTCCCTTGGAAAATCTACCCACTTCATTTAATTACCCGGCAAAATGGTGACTCTACCCGTAACAGTTCTGTAGCTTCTAAAAAGATGCACACATTTTCATTATATGAACAAATATGATTTTTTCATGTACCCCTGGGAAACAAAATGTATAATCTTTTATCTCAAGTAAAGAATTTAGCATACAGACATAATAATAAAACTGTAAAAAAAAAAACAGTATCTATTTCCAAATGCATTAAAACATTAGGAGAATGGCTGAAATGTTTTCATGCTCATCTAAATAAAAGAATGATAGAAAAAAGCATTAACTAAATGGCTAAATGTTTACTCTAAATACTAACAGGAACAGAGCCCTTACCTTTTAAAAACCAAAAGTGACTATCAACTGTTTTAATATACTAAGGATTTTAGTGAAAAATGTGTTTTGTGCTGATATGGTCCTCAGCATTTTAGTAGATTCAGAGTGAATGTCACACAAACCAAAGCAACCAGGAGGGTTGAGTGGAAGATTCCACACTGGCCTGACTGGTTACAGGTCAAAACCATGACATCGGCTAGTTCTCAGTGTTTACAGCCAGCCATTCCTTTCGCTGTTTATCCCTTTGAAACTACTAGCAATAGCTATTTGTTTGATAAATTCACCCCAAGGTCCTGTATCAGAAAATGAAAAATGTTAAACCTCACTAAAATCAAACAAGGCACATTAAGCAAAAGCCTCAAATCAAAATTGCACTTATATTTTTCATATCCATAAAATGCACCAAAACACTTAATTCTTGTATCTACAAACTTGTCCAAATCATAGCATAACATTTGTTAAAACGCTGGACAAAGTGCAAAAATTGTCTGAGCCAACTCATGTTAGAAATAACACGCATACTGGTTCTTGCAACGACAGGGGGTCTGCATTGCCGAAACAGTATAGATTTCTATTTCTTTTGGTCCAACGGAACCACCCTCCGGCAGTTTGGTGTCTTCGACCGTTGGACCGTGGCTGCGGCTAACGGGAAACTGTCCGCCCCCACCTGTGACAAGGTCTCTGTCCACGTGCATCTTGTCGGGGTCGTCTTCCGCCTCACCACTCGCAAGCGGCATGGACTCATCCAGACTGTGGGCTGCACAGAAAACAGACAAGTTTAGGTTCCTTGCACCTACGCAGAGAACTTCAAGACAGATGCGTCTCACTCCTTGTTGTCAGAGCACTGGATGCTCCCAAACTGTCAAATGGCTTAATAATCTATGGATCACCAATGACTTTGGCACACTACCAAGAAACTTACTTTCCCACAACAGAGAGTAATTTCTGAAACGTGCAGCTTTGATGAAATCATGGCAATTCAGACACCTACTTGAGATTTACTTGCTGGTGTAAATTCTCATTTAGGCTGGTATTTGGGCAACATAAAGCAGTTATGTAACTTGAAGTTACATAAGTATTTCTAAATACTTTTAAAGATTCAGGACACTCTGTTACACACACACCCCCAAATGTTCCTTCAGTTTTCATAAAGAAATGATAATTCTTGAGTAACAAAAAACCATTACAATGATCCTCAAATTAAAAAATCAGTGATTTCATTAATAGAAAACAAAGTAAATCCCAAGATCAAGACAAGCTCATCCGATACGGGCTGAGAGCAGCTCTGGCCCTGTGCCCCAAAATGTGACGCAACTGGAAACACCCAGTAAGCTTCTGGGCTCCAGGACGTCACACGCCTCAGGGCACGCCCACGCTCACATCGTGCAGAACAGCGAGTGTGCACACTTGGTACCCCTTCCTGCGGGGGTCACACACTCTGTGTAGAGACACCTCCTGCTAACCCGGGGGCCCCTACTTCTCAGGGGCAGCCACTGCCACGCTGCGCGTGGCTCTCCAGGCTTAAGAACCAGGCATTTTTACAGCATCGGATCTGAAAGGTCACTTGCACATCTTGCCTATATTCATTTACCATGAAATGAACACATCCCAACAACTAAATTCAAAAGGATCCTTAAAGCTGAGTAACAGCTCCCTGAATGGCTGGACCACCAACAGCTCACCCACCACCCAGCTCCCCACTGCTGCCTGAGTGGGGCTCCTTTTCCATCATGAACACCGTAATTAACTACCATCCCTATAAACGCACTTTTGCATACACTTCTGCTTCTTCACCAAGATAAACTAGAATGGTTTCTGGGTCACAGCATATATACAACAAGTCAGTAAAAACACTCAGTGCTTTTTCTTACAAATAAACATTTAAAAACAGAAAGACTTGAACTTTGCAGCTTCAACTACTCCTAGAGGCACATGAATCATTTTCAATATCGGAATGAACGTTATTAGTTTCAGGGTATCCCCAAACTGCTAAGTTTTAGAGGACAGTCTTAACAAGAGAAACACAAATTCTCGATGATTAGTATGCGGAAGAAACCAACAGAATGGTGTGACTTGTGCCGATAAGAAAAAACAGAAATGTGCACAGACACGAGGCCACAGACACCCGAGAAACAGAAATGCTTTAAAACCAGACGCAACAAACTGAGGCCCTCAATGGTCTTCAGAGCTTTTCTTAATCCTCCACAGGCCCCACTGAGGTCAGTGATAGGCTAGGTTCCAGCTTCACTATCAAACAAGGTACTTTCAAGAAATCAGTGGTAGACAGACCATCTTTTCTTAAAGAAAAAAAAAAAGAGTGGGGGTGGTTGGGGGAGGGAAGTTCAGGTAGCAGCTGACAAAACCCTCCCAACCTCCGATTCTGTCTCCGCAGTGACGCGGGACCCACGGCTGATAAGCCAGACCAGGCAGTTGACTGGGAAGCAGTGTGGGCTACTGGGCAAAGCCACAGACGGCCTCGAGTGAAAGGTCAGACCTCACTGGGGACACAGCAGCTTGACGTGGCCATCCTCCCGATGCCTGGCTTTGTTCTGGAACTCAGGGCCAGTGCTCCTCAGGGAAAGGGACATCTAGGTTTCAGCTGCAACTTCAGATACCTAGCAGGTTTTAAAAAGAAAAGCGGACAGGTACCACACGCGGACCCCCTCCTCCCCAAAAAGCACGACAGAACAGCTTCACGAAAGCAGGTAAACTGTCCCTTCACGCCCCAAGCCCAGCGCCTGGAGTGTCTATTAGTGAACGAAGCCCTTTGTAGCCAGAAAGGGGACAGGCAGAGAGAGCAGGCAACACCATCAAGAACAGGTAATCGAGACTGGCAACGAAATGAAGCAGGACAGGATGGGAGACCTGCCACTAGGGGGCCAGAAGAGCTGGTGGCGGAGGGAGCCAGAGGACATTCAAAGGAAAAATGCATATAGAAAGGAGCAAGACCCAGCGCCACTTTAAAGCAGAAGCTGACCCCTTAACTAGACACCTACGCGGGGCACCAGGGTGCTCCTCCCAAGGCTCTCCTTTTGGGTGCGTCTTGTTAATGCAGTTTCTCACCAGCAGAGCAGGATAAAAATGTAACAATGAGACAGACTAAAGGCTTTCAGATTTTAAGTAAAGAAACTCTACTAGACGTGGGAGGCATACATGCAAACGTGGACAGGCTACAGTTACTTTCTCCATAGACATCCTTTGTGAGGCGTTTTCCCCATGAAGGACCTATCTGCCAGGACATGCAGCCACTTGTCTGCTGCCCCAGCTGCCTAGACCCCCTCGTAATGCACCTTATACCGTCTCCGTGTTTTTCTTTCCAGCACCTGGAATTAGGAAGGGCTCAGACAGTGCCCCGGGAGCGCAGAGGGTGTCACCACTTACCTTTCAAAACTGCATTAGAAGTCACGACACTAAACCCAGCCTTGCAGCACCGGAAGAACACGGATCTGGACTTGACTCCCCTCTCCCACACATCGCTACCGCCATCACCAACGCAACTACCGCAACGCCTCATGCTGCCTCTGAGAAAGGTGTCTTGTAGACACTTCAGAAAAAGACTTCCTTCCAAAATGTTTGATTCTATGTTTTAGAAAAGAAGTATTTCCCTATCTTCCTACTCCAGTTAAAAGGAAAAATGACCAAACACTTGTTAAGTGTCCTTAGCCTTTGACTTCCAAAGCAGTTATCTGTTGACATGACTCTGATACATGTCAGACAAGGCATACTTATGACAGAACATCACCTAGGATCGCCTCAGAATAAATCCGGTTTTCTTCTCTCAGAGGTAGTCAGGACCAGGTGTGACCACTGCCCAAGAAGCCTTCTGTTGTTGACGCTGGGGCTAGGAAAGATGTTCCATTCGGGAAGGTGCCCTGGGGCAGCATGGAAACCTGCCCCTGAATTTTCATATAAACCAGAGAGCTGAATAAAACTAAAGCCAGGTACCAGAGTGAATCTAAAACTACAAAACTATTCCTGATCAAGGATTTATGAAAACGTCGGGAAAACCTTCCTTAGCTTTCAAAGACAGGGGTCTGCAGCACCATAGCCACTGTACCACCAAGGAAGCTTCCCTCTGTGCTGGCTGGGTCAGCTCGGGGAGATGTGCCCGAAATCCTGATGCAGAACGTGTACGCAGGACTGATCGCCAGGCACACTTACAAAGGTACCTAGGGCTTATGAAGAACACCTCATCAGGCTTCTTTTAACTTTAAAGGCAGAGAAATCTCTCAGTAGGCAAAACCCAGTCTACCCTGTCCTGTACTTGATGTTAAGTGCTTCAGTTAGCTCACGGGGCGTCATCCTCTAGACACCACCTGACGTGCACACACTGCCAGGCACGTGCCCGTGTGGAGCCCAGTGAAGCCTGGGGTCAGAGTAGCAACCTCCTGCCTTCTGTGCCTCTTGAAGCGAAGTCCTAAAAGCTGAACCACAGCCAAGGTCACTCCCACCCCTCCAGCCTCCCCACTGATGAAACCCCATTCCCCAAGGAATGGCTTCCCTCCGTTACTAACTAGACTGTCCTCTTCTCCTACACAGCACCTTTTACCCAGACCCCTTTAAAGGAAAGGCCCCGTCAGAACCTGAACACTGCAAAAGGCCGGCGGGAAGGCGGTCCTTCCTACCCGCAGCCTCTCCCGGGACTCCCACCAGAGCCCACACTGCGGCAGACGGGGGTGGGGGGGTTTAAGGGGGCAGGTGAAGGAAGGCGCCAACTACAGAGGAGTGACTGCCGCGGAAACACTGAGCAGGGAGCTGGGGTCTTGTTAATAGAGGATGGAGGGGAAGGTGCGTGTGACACAGAGGACCCGCTCCTGGCCGACGCGTGCCGCAGCCACTGTACGCGCGGAAGGCAGACGGGCCTGTTGAGCTCTGCTGAGCTCAAGACTAACCCGAAAGAGACTGGGCTTTTAAATGTAATTCATTCAGGTTATATATATATATATAAAACACTATGTCTTTGGAGATCAGAATCATCTTTTAACTGGAACACAATTACAAACGTTTGGTCAAATTTTAAAAAGCAAGTACAGGTATTTACTGCAAGTTGGAGAACACTAAGGACACATCAAAGGTTAAAGTCTTTTGCGGTCAGATACATGGACCTAAACTAGAAGGAACTACATTACAAATTTGATTTCTGGAGAAGGAAATGGCAACTCACTCCAGTATTCTTGCCTGGGAAATCTCATGGACAGAGGAGCCTGGTGGGCTAGTCCATGGGGCCACAGAGGTGGACAGACTTGGTGACTGAGCATGATCACTCAGCTATCTCAAGTCACATCCATCCTCCTTTCTCCTTGTCTTTTTAAGCCTGGTCATCCATGAACAATTAAGAACAGAAGGTGGAGATTGTTATTTCACCCTCAGGAATGTGGGCTGAGCAACTTCCTATGACTGATTTTAAGCAGTCAACCTGTATTTTTCCTAAACAGTGTTTTTCAATACCTAACATGTTATACATGAGATGCTAAGCTCAGTAACATACTTATTAAAACAAAAACCACGAAGTCAACTTAACATCTGAGATTGACCTGGCACCACCATAGCCTCCTGGGGATGGCAACTGTTCACCCAAATAAAACTAGGTACCTGGGTCAGTCTGTCACTCACTGCCTCTCCCCAGTCAAGGCTCTGGAGCTGCACCCAAAGTACTAAAGATTAAAAACAAGATGAAGCTTCTCTCATGGGTGGGAGTGGCATTTTTCTCTATCCTAGATCACTGATAATTTGGACAAGTTTCCAAGGAGTACACTTGTGAACAATTGTACTGTTACTCCTATAAGCTAGAATGCTAACAGACCTAACACATTTTATTCAATAGCCGCAGCTGAAGTCCTGAGGCCCACCTGTCACTCTATCCTGAGCAAATGGTTGGTCAACGTGGAAGGGACAGAAAAAAACCCCAAACCTAGCTATTATGAACTGGTATTAACTTGCATTGTCCTAAATGAACCAAATCTCCCACACCAGGGAAAATATTACCCTGAAATACTTTTCATCAGTATCAATCTTGGATTTTAACTCACCCTCCTGACCAGGGTGCATGCTGACCCTGGTGTGAACGACTGCAAAGACATCTTCAAGTACCCATGTCTGCTGGACTACTTGCTTTCAAAGGATAGTTTGTATTTGAGCCATACAAATATCAGTGCCTTAAATTCTTTTACATCATATGGTTTTCAAAGGAAAAACCACTCCAATTACCTTAAAATATTTAAAAACAATTTATTAAGGAAGAGATCCTACTCTCTATGGATTAGAGTAGGTAACTTTCACAATCGTGACACCAAACTTGAGTCAATTTTGCAGGATACATCCATCTTTTAAGAGTTGGCTTAGCCAGAAAAATCTCTGGAATTAACAGCTTTTGGGTATACTCCACACTAAAAACATCAGTACGTGTAATTTATTAAATTCTAGGAATACAGAACAGACTAAATTTATTGATAAGGTCCAAGTTATGTATTTATGTAGCCAAGATACTTCAGGCATGTTTTTAAAAAGGTAAAAGAGATTTAACGCCCAGCCTTAGGTGTGTGTAATCACCTGTGAACTCAAATGCCAGGTTCCAACCTCATTTTCTTAACTGGCTTCCTTGAGCTGACTGCTAGGAATGGGGCAGTAAGGGAAAGTTGTACCTTGAGCTGAACGTGCAGAACATGAATCTCTAACCCAGCTGACCAAGATGAATCCTTGTCTGGAAGAGGAAAATAAAATCCCCTAACACCTGTATAATTCTTCAAACCCAATTTGTGCAGCAACAGGGCCTAGGATGTAAATTCTTAAGTTTCCAGGAACCCTTGGAAAGGCTCTTCCAGACACTTCAATAATGAGATACTGGCCAATGCAACTGAACTTGAAACCTGAAGAGACTAGTTTAAAACTCTTTAGGTACATTTGAATCATCATAGAATGTTAAGTGGTATCTCTTTTAAAAAGCTGAACAGAATTTAAGATTTATCCTGTATGCTATCCTGTATCCTGACATGGACACGTATGATTCCTGCACCAGGGCACAGTGAAACTAATGATACCATTCCAAAATATGAACCAGGCATTAAATAAAACAGGGAATAGTTTTTGAAGTTTAGACGTATCTTCATGTTCTGGGTATGACTTTTACAACATCTTTCTAAAAATTAGGCCCATAATTTATACAAGTTATGAATTTTAGAAACTATTAAGGTCATATATTCATTTCTATGGAAAAGTTGCATAATCACAACTTTTCACAGTGCCAACATCTTAAATGTTGTGAAGGAGATAATTCACTTTTTATTGACTCTGGGAGAAATGCTTTTGTCTGGATACGTGCCAGTTACACTAAAGAGGCACAGCGCTGGGAGGGTCAGGCTGACACATCAAATTTAAAGGCACGAGCCACTCAGACTATACTTGAACAGTTGCTTTTTTTTTAAAAGCCAAAGGGCATGATTTTGTATTTATCCTTGGCAAATCTTACCTGAGCACATAATTTCAGTGATTACTTTGACAGTCACCTCTAAACTTCCCTTTCCATGTAAGTTTGCTAAACATTCCTGCCAAGCTACTAATGTCTTCTGATTATATATATTAACTTTTTCCCCCTAAATGAAAGGGGAACCTCAAAGAGTGACCAGCTGACTCTGTTTATTTACACGTCCTGAAACCATCTAGAGATAAAAAGCTGGAAGGACAGAGAACTGAAACAACTTACCTTGGAGACTGAGCCCCTCAGTGTGGAAGCGGCACGCCAGGCCCCGCTGTGACATACACCACACCGGGGTGCTGAGGCCAGCTGAGGCCACGCAGCAGTGCAAGCACAAACACCTACCTTCCCCGATGTGAAACTGTATTTTACTATCAGACCAACAATTGTTGTAAGTCCAGGAAAATTCACAGGAAAAAAAAATGAGGCACAGGGGCAGATTTTTTTAATAGTTATATTTCAAACAGGTACAACAAATGAGAAGACTCTAATTCATGGCAGGTAAACCTGGGTGTGCAGAAAGTTACACACACACATTTACACTTGGGCAGTAACTGCCCTCTTATATCCTCCCCTCTCGTTAAATGGCCAATCTTCCAAGAAGCAACACAGGAAAACCTCCTCGATCACTGCACCAGAGTCCTCCGGGCACATACCCTTAGTGAGGGAGTCATCTCCAAGGCGCGCTCAGCAGTAAAAGAGAAAACACGTTAGAGGAGGAGACAGGTGTGCTCGCCCACCCACAACGCGGTCTCACCTGCGGTTCTAGCTTTCTTCACTCCAAAGGGTTCCGCATCTTCCAAGCATCTCTTGCGGTTTATTCCCACACTAACGTGATTGGGAAATACACTCAGATGGCCTCCGTTTAAGGTGCCATTGTGACAGAAACGAGTCAGATGACAATTCTGGAGGTTCAAGAGAAACTGGGTACACTCTTGGAAACCCTGGGTTTGAGCAATGTCTGCTGCCGTCAGGCCACTGGCATTTCTCAGGCTGTACGACACAAAAACACTGGATTACGTCCCGTCAGCGCGCGCGTCGGGTTTCTGCTCCTGCGCACTGACTGACTATCTGAAGGTGACATGAGAGGGCATACAGATTTACGGCAAGTCTTCAGTAAAGAAGGGGCTGCTCTTCCTATCTCCGTAACTAACTTCTCTCTTACGCACATTTGATTACTAAACAAGATCTGGGAGATAGTAATTTAAAAATCAACATACTAAACTTAAAAAAATAAAAGGCATCTTCCTATTTAACGTCTCAAAATCATGTTTTATGTTAGTCTGAAGAATGAAAATTTATGCTAACTTCAGACTTAACCTGAAACTGAATTCTATATTATCTGCACTTAATAATTCATTCCTTTAGCTCCAATAAAATCATAACAAACAAACATTTACTGAATTGTCCATGGCATTCATAACAATTGACTTCCTAAAAGCAAAGACAAGTGGCTTAATGACAAGCCAGAATTTGTGCTGACATGTGACACCATAAGTGGAAGTTTAGATGGATGCCCTGAAATTGATTTATTGTCAGCCTGGAGATCTGAAAAGCTGAGTTCTTTGAGATTTTGATATTTTGGCCATAGGAAAACTCGCAGGAGTTTAGATTTTGGCATTTGAAAGCATGTGAGTGGATGTCTTCTTCTAATACTGTCCAAGGAGCTCATCCCTGAGGCCAAGTCCTACCACCAAGAATCAACATCACTCTGTGGTTCATCCCACTGACAAGCACAGGCCTGATGTCTCTGCACCAGCTAAGATTCAGACTAGTCAGGAGGGGTGGCAGAGTATAAATGAAGGCTCTGAGTAAGATGGAAAGAACCCGTTGAAACTGTAAGTCTTAATTAGGAAACAATAAAAATCAAGGGAACAAAAGCAACTCCACTATGAAGTTCCCCTGGAAGACAAGAAAATACACTGCTCTGTGAAATGAATCAGTAGCAAATCAGGCTGTCAGCTGCAGGCTGATACAGAAACTGGAGAAGCCGAGGAAGCACCCACACCTCACGGCAGACGGCTCAGCTCTGACCAAACACAGGCCTCGCCTTGTCTCGAAAGAACAATGCACAGCCCTGGACGCTTGTTTAACACGTTAATGGGGGGAAAAAACCATTTCAGAGAGAAAACTACAGAATCAGGGACAAATAAGGATCTTCCATTTTAAAGATAATGATAAGCCCCGTATTCCTAGTTCCAGCCATAATACATAAGACAGTCCAAATTCAGGAATGAAACATCCATACACTTTTGGACAATCACTAGATATGTTTCCATGTTTAAAAGCATGAAAAAAAGAAATAATTTATACAGTTTGAAGAAGGGAAAAAGCCTGAACTCAATTTGGTCAGATATAAATGAGACAAGACTTGAGAATCCCCCAAACCAACGATATTTTCTTAAAAATGAGAGGCATTGGATGGAGGACTACTGGGAACTAAAACTGACATTTGCTTTGTGGCTATGATTTCTGATAATTATTCTAAAATTTCATAATGTTTTAATTTTGACATATAAAAAAAGGAAATACCAAAATTTTGGCAGAGTTAATTACATTAATTATCTGCTTATAAAATAATCATATACTTGATTTTTAGTATCAGCATGCTATAGAAATTTAACACTCAAGTAACTAAGACTGAATAATTTTTTTAAAGGGTGTATTTCCTTTTCAGAAGATACCATGAGTGAATGGTCCAAAAAGGTCTACTCTATCAAGAATGTGAACAGAGTAAGTTGCCACAATTAAAAAAAAAAATTTAACTCAACAAAATTTGAAAAGATGAAGACCTAGAATAAGCAGAGATTATAAAATGATTTCTATAGACATAAATATGAACTTGCTCTCCGAAATCAAATGCAGAAACGAGAAACCGTTGCTTAAAACGAGGACACACAAAGTTGTCAGTAAAAATTACTCCTCCAGTGGATGATAAAATAAAGAACAGCACACAGACTTTTAAAATGGCATTTACACCATAAATGCCAGTTCACCAAAGAAGCTGAGATGCTCAGGGAGCATGCCAACTTTTTAAAGTCATTGAAAACAAAGCTATCCAAATTACATTCAGTTCCTTCACTCCTAAGCAGCCCCGAGTCTGAGTTGGAATAGCAAGTTTACTGTTCTTCCAAGGAAATACAAAGAAACACAACAAGTAAGGCCGGCATCTAGAGATCACAGAGACTGTCTGTGTCTGAGGGGGCGCAGCTGAGGGAGCACAGGCAGGGTCTCCTGCCACCATGGGGGTTCCAACACTAGCACGTCACTCGGCTTGGCTGGAGCCCACCAAATTTCCAGGTGGGGTGACGTAGTACCTTCACAACTCCAAAGAACAGTCACCAGAGTCAACTCATGCTATGTGCCCCCATGTGTGGACCAAGAAAGAAAGAGCAATCATAAGCCAAGCTGAACTTCAACTGACTCCTCAAATAACTCTGAGGGGTTGATGAGTGATCCAAAAGGGAGTTCCAAACATTTCAGAAGACATACGGACAGACATCAGAACCTGGGACACATGGTAGCTGTTGAAGAACTACTGGAATCATAATGTCGGCATTATCTGTGCAGTGTTATTAGAAATGGGGACATATAGTATCCTTTCTCCACTTCTGGTGAAACTACGGAAGACTTCAACTATGTGATCTCTCAGTTCCTAAGGACTGAATGCAACGTCCAGTTTAATAGTGCTCGTGTTCCTCTAAAGCAAAAAGATCTGTGAATACCTGACCCCGCAGAGGACAGCAAACCTCCCTTTCCCTCTCTGACCTCCCGTGCGACTTTCCTACGTGCCCACACTCACGCCTCCTTTCTCCACCTAGTTTAACACGCTCCTCTGCTCCGCTCACCCTTAAAACCTGCTCTACTGGCCGTGCAATTGTATGGTGCACAAAAAGTGGGTGGGAAGGAATGGAGGGGACCACTGATTCAGGGAGCAGGCACTTTTTCTGTAAAGGGCTGGCCAAGCTTTCCAGGCCGGACTCCACGCTCTCGCTGTCGCCTGAAAGCAGCCTGAGATAGGTGAGCAATACAGTGCTGGCTATGTTCTAATAAACCTTTAGCTACAGGCACTGGAATCTGAGTTTCATATATTTTCACATATCGTGAAATTAAATATTATTCTTTTGATTTTCACTCAACCATTTAAAAAATGTAAAAACCACTCTTAGTTTATGGGCCATATAGAAACAAACAGTGGGCTGGACCAGCTGAGTAACATCTAACCAACAGACGGTATCAGTAACTCGTCTTCTACTGTTTTAAAATTCTGTGCAGCAGACACACAAGGTTAATTTCTGGTGTGCAGCAAAGCAGCTCAGTTCTATATACATTCTTTTTCACATTCTCTTCCATTATGGTTTGTCATAATTGAACTTATGATACTGCAGTTTCTTGTGCTGTAAGTGGGACCTTGTTGTTTATCCATCCTGGATCTAAGAGTTTACACCAGCCAACCCCAAACTCCCAATCCTTGCCTTCCCCACCCCTCTTACCCTAGGCACCGGGTCTGTTCTCTCTGTGAATCTGTTTCTGTTCTGTAGATAAGTTCACCTGTGTCCTATTTTAGATTCCACATACAAGTGATATCGTTTATGGTATTTGTCTTTCTCCGACTAGTCCTCTAACCCTTAATAAGAGATGTCTGTTGGTTCCTGAAAAATGTCTCTCTGGTAATTTTGCACACTGTTCAATTCAAACAAAATCGAACTTTTTTAAAAGGCTGCCAAATCTGTTAAACCACAATGTCAAATACCAAGAAAAATATCTAAAGGTAAACTTCAGAAGAATGTAAAAATAAAAGGCTCTGAGAGAGCTCGCAGAAGTAATACAATCATTCCTATTTCATTTGAGTGTTTTCAGTTGAAAGTTCAGAGTGTCTCACAACTGAATCAGGCAAAGTGCTTAATGTGAAGAAGGCGAAACTGCCTTTATAGGTCTGAATCCTCAAACCACCTCTTTATACTTCCTAAGTAAAGGGCTTTCAAGTGTACTCCACAGAGGCTGAAAATCATGCTGGTTTTTTGCTAAAGACTAGAATAAATAATAATTAAGTAGGGTAGTTCCCAAGACACTTTAACAAAACAGGCTCAGGTCTTTAAATTCATTTTTTAATATACGCTTTCTTGAGCATGTTTCAATTTTGACATTTTAAGAGTTGAAACAGTTGCCCTGGTTACAATGTATCCTCAATTTATGAAGCCTTCAAATTCTAGTGTTCCAAGTGTAAGCAGATTTTAAACCTAGTGATTTTGCTAAAAATCCAATGGGAGCTGGGAACATGAATGTGATTTAGGATTTACAGGCTCTAGGATAATTTTACATTCGAATGTGGTCTCTTGTTCTGTTACGGTTCTTTTTAAACAGTCAGGTCTTAACTCTTCAATCCTGAGGTGTTCACTACACTTATGCTGACCACGCCTACCAACCCCACAAGAGACTGCTGAAGACAGTTATTCTGGACTGCAGCCCGCACACACCAGTCCAAAGGGAAATTCACAGTATCTGGCAGATACTGTGCAAAATTACTCTAAAGAACTGTGCTCTGCATGAAAGCTGGGGTAGTAATCAAAGTGTATACGTTATTTTTAGATTAAACCATTAAACATACATACCAATTCAATGTCTTTGGTTGATTGTACTTGGGCAAACAGACTAAACCTGACCTAAAATTTACCTGTGCCCTGTTCTGAAAGCAAAATGCCACACATGGAATGTGCTGTGAGGCTGTTCAAATTCTACTTCACCTCTCTGGCCCCCTCTGGTATCCAACTGAAAAGTCTTTGAAATTGGGCAGAGATTTTAAAAAACCAGACATCAGTCAACCTGGGTGTTCAAATTGGGTCTACTCTGTTGAAGTTTTAAAACTGACTTTCTTTAAAAGCTGATCCGATCAGATTCAGAGGCTAGTAAAATCAATCTGCTACAATTCATTACGAAAGCTAAGACAACTGTCTTGTGTCGACAGACTTTGGTTCCTGTAGTTTTCACTGAGACTACAGAGTCATTCTACCCATATTCTCCCAATAGTTCCTAGTGTTCTTTCAAAATTGGAATATGAAAACATGGGAAGACAAAGAATAACATCTGCTGTGAATTATTCTGCTGAATAACTGGCAAAATAAACCAAACTTTTTAAACTATACTAAAGTTAAAACATAAATGCTCATAAACTCTATTTTCTGTAATAAAATTCTGAATGGTTTATTACATCTTATTATACCTAACATATATCCCCAAAGAACTTCAAAACAAAGCTCCACACTGCTGCCAGCTAATCCCCCACCTATTTTCCACTTATAGTGTCACAGCATCAGAATATGAGAAACTGTTCTAATAAAGTTTTTTTTTTTAATTCGAAAAACCACGGATCCAAAGTATCTGAAATATATTTAGAATCTGAGTTGTCACATCACCTTCAGGATGTTTTCTTTTTAGTTAATGCCATGTGACAATAAAAGATAACCACAATGTTTATATAAATAATATTTCTGTTAAAATTCTGATCTCAACTTAACTATTGTTAGTTTACAAATAAAAAGGTAGATATCATAAATTAGGGTAAGCAAAGCATGCAAATCTAAAGAATCTATATCTGAATTCCTAGATTAGCATTAAAACCAATCACCGCAACAAATACCTCAACAGTATGCCTCGTGTGGAGAAAGGAAGCCATACTGAACATTCAATGCCACAACTGTAAGGTTTCGGAGAAGCACCTGTGGCAGTTTCAGCAGTTTCTATATGGAATGCTCCCCCTTTCTAGGATTACTTGAAAAAATCAAGTCAATTCGAATTACGTAGCTGTAAAACATTGACATGTGTAGTTTTTACAGATTCAGAATCTTCTAAGTGATTTAAAACGGGCAATGGTTCATAAAACAGGAAACTTAAATAATAAGGGATCACATATTTGCAGGCAACATTTTGATTAAAAATACATATACATACATGAGGTGCAGAAGCACATTTACTGAGCGTAAGCCATTGTCATGTGACCACCTTGACCAAGAGCTATCGCTCTAAAACACTGCCTTTTCAATTACTTCTAGTAATTTTTAGCATGAAGCCAATTTAATTATGTCAGTATTTCAACAAAAGTTTAACAGTATGGACTAAAAACCATTAACTCACGATTCTGGTTACTTTAAAATTTGGTATGCTGTATCTCAAATACATTAGTAACTATTCCTAGATGGAAATAAGCAAATACATGGAATCATTAAAAAAAAAAAAAGATAAAACATTACTAAATGCCCATTTGTAAAGACAGAACATTACAAACATCTAAAATGTCTTCAATAAAAGAAAAACGTGTATTTTTAACCCTTTGGTATCCAAACTCTTAAATAAGTAATTATGAAAACGTTCATAAATATATTTTTCAGGTAACAATAGGAAGAAACTATTTTTTAAAGTTTCTACTTGAATAAAATTTGGTGCCAAGTTTTCATTTCAAGTTCAACACTACTGGGGATAGTTTTAATTTGCAACTGAACCCCAACTATGTTTGCATACATTAAAATACAACAGCATCATTCAAAGAGTCTGACAAAATAGTTAACAGGCTCCCACTGTAATTTGGCAAAGGAAAAGACATCTGAATTTAGAAATCACTGATTTTATTTGAAAGCACTATTTATAAAAGCAGCAATTAAACAAATATTGAAACATGGGTACTACACAGGCTGCTGTGACAAGTCTAGAGCACCACAGACACCCCCCATCTACCTGCTCCTTCCCAGCAAGCAGATCCCAGCAGCTGCCTCGGAGTGATCCCTCCACCTGCCTGCAGTCGCTTAATAAAGGAAACCAGAGTCAGGAAACCCAGTGTGCTGCAGTGACAAGGTCAGAATGGAACACACAGGATCCCAAGATCAGAAACTAGTAACTCAGATGACACTTCTCCTACATTTCATATTTGCACTATTACTCTCAAGGGCAAATAGGTGAACAAATGAAACTTCAAATGTGAATAAATGTCTAATAAAGTAAATACAGATTACATTTTGCCAAGGGCAAAAGTGGCAAACCAACTTTCAACACTAACATTAAATATGCTTGTCACATGATTTGCCCCAATGAAAAAATTCTGCTTCTAGACAGAGCTCTATGGGTCAACAAATAAAGGTGGGTCATAAACCTGAACCATACTAAACCAACTCCATTTCAATTATGAATTCTTAAAAGTTCAGCAGAACACTTTTTTTCCCAACACTGAAAAATCTATTAAGATCCCATGTGAAGACTTTTGTAACTATAATCACCTGTGTCCATTTTCTAAATCAGGCAAGAAAGACTTTTTCAGAGTGAATCACTGAACTTGCCTATATAAGGCCATGATGCGTCTCTCCCTATCTGATGATCATAACTAACTTTCTCTTGGGATCAAAATAATTAAGTTAAAATATATGTAGCTCATTGGAAGATCTATCCAGTCACCAGAGAACCAATGGTTTTTATGAAATACTCTCTTATAGAAAGCTGTGGGACTCTGTCACAACATAATTAAACACTAGCACCTGTATAAAGTGATATGAAAATAGACTAGCAAACTGGCCTTCAATGCAAGCAATTCTGAATCTCTAAATCTTATTAAATCTATTTTTCTACTCTGAGGCATTAAAAAATCTACTTTTATAGACTGATATGGAAACTTTCTCCATTATCTCTCAAGACAATAAAAATATTAAAAATCAATCAGTGTCAAAGTACTGAAGTAAAGCTAATTCAAGGGTAGAAATCCGTAGATTACAAAATTGGTAGTAAAAGGTCATCTTAACTATCAGCAGACAGCAAATGTTCAAGATTCTTTCTTGGAATCACATTAAAACTTAATTTTGTATTGTTACTTGTTTAATCATCCAAAAGAAGAATCAACTTTTCCATGTTATGATTCGCCCTTCTTCCAATCAAACACCCTCTATGTGTAGCAAGCAGCATTCAAATCGTGACTGCAAAGAACTGAAATGTCACATAAGCAAAGTTAAAGATGGTGACAGTTTAGCTTCATGAAAACTCCTTACTTGAGAAAAAAATGAGTGAGAAGCATCTGTAGAGGTTTGGTTCATTTAAAGCATACACATATTTAATCTGGCCACAGAACCGCCACAATCCTGTTGGTTCTTAGTTGTGGATGTAAACAGCGGCAAATAGCAACGACAATCATATAAGCAGAAGCAAAACCTCACATGAAAAAGAAAACTTGGCACCAAAACTCAAGATGTAAAATAAGAGAAGAGAAAGAAACTCCATCAACATACTCACGTGTGGTGCTAGAAAGTGCGCCGCAGTGCACGGCAGCGGCAAGCGTTACCTTACAGACGCGGCCTACATTGACAAGTAGGTTATGTAACAAACCGCTCTAGCCACGATCGCCTGGCCCGCGGGCCCTCACCATTATCTACCCCATGACCAAAAAAGCAGCAACTTCAGATTTTGGCCACTTTATGTAGCAGATATATAAAAAGCAAAGTAGGAGTTAATAACAAAATTATTAATTACCACCAAGTGTGATAAATCACTGATACAAGATAGCTCTTAATCTAATCACAGAAAAAGGAAAATTTCCACGACTGTGTCTGCAGCATGTGATGTTAAAGTTAACACTCCAGTTCAGTCCGGACTGGGGGAAAAATTAGTAACTTTAAGGAAGTTAATTTTGTGCCCCTTGATGCTCTTAGAACAAAAAGGCACTGGTCAGGACTGCACCTTACCGTATGGGCAGCCTAACAGAAAACAAAAGACCTAAGTATCATAATTTGGCGGGGGGAATCAAACTATTACTTGTTGGTAGACTAAAAGTGTTACACTATATAAATGTGCAGAATAGACATTAAAAAGCAACTTACAGTTTGGCTTACTGGCAAAATTGACATTTTATCTGTATGTTAAAGCTGAACAACCACATACACAACAGCAATTAACAATGACCACTTGTGCTCTATCTCCAGGCCAGAGACTTATAACTTTAAAACCTGCTTTTGGCTAGGTGGCTCGGGCTAAGTATTTGCTGTAAACCTATGTGGAAGCTCAGACAAGGGAGTCGCCACGTGCAGGGAGCCGGGGGCGGCTTATACTGAGAAGGGAGGCAAGCTGGCACTCGAGGCCATGCTCTGTCACACTGGGTGGGAAAGAGACACTCGAGGGTCCTGGAACAAGGACAGAACTGTAAATAAAACGATCTCATTTAAAAAAGACACCTATTAAAAAAAAGGACATAGCGAAAAGAAAGATATTTATTGGCTCAAAGGATTAAGCTATCCATTAAAGTGAATAAAACTAATATCTTAGCAATAAAATGCTCAGGACCAATATATTGTTTAGAAAAACAAGTCATTGAGAAGATCAGCTTCTGATTATTCATTATTTTAATAAATGACAATTAAGGAATTTAATCAATTATTATGACTCTGTATTTCATAATCAAAGCTTCTGTTATTAAAATTAAGGATCAGAGTTTTAAAGCTAAAAACAGCTAACAAAATGGCATCTATAACTTTGCTTTAAAGCAATGCATTGAGAATCAGCTCAGTGCTTTTTAAAACTGTGTAATATATTCATTAGGGAATCATCAATTGTTTTTACATTACCTTAAGTTATAACTACATATGAAGTCACAAGGCTCCCTGCAATGTAACAGTTAATACAGGTCACAGTTATAATACTAAATGGTTATATAGGTAAATGATCCAAGCCCATACTAATGTCCAATCTTAACAATATAATACTTAATGAAACAGAAGCTAAGATACTAAGAGCCTAATGATAGCCCTTGGTATTACAGGCCTTACATTAATGTATATGGTTCTGCTGTCCAGGATCTATTTTCAATATTTATTATAACACAGAGTCAAAACAATGAAGTGGAAACCAAAGGGTTAAACTAAGTTAGTTTTGTGGGTTTTATTTTTCCCAAAGTCTAAATTTTCACATTTCCAATTAGAATAAAGTGATTTGTAATTAATTTTAATGAAATATTCAATACACTCAAGGTAAAACAAAAAAGCTGATATTATCACAGTTATTTTGGTTATTACAGCTCTATAGCTTACACTCAACATTTAAGGGTGAAAACCGCATCCATTTTGTTAATGCTGTGAACTGCAGAAGAAAAATTTTTATAATAAATCTTTAAGAGAAAGTTAATACAAATGAATTTAATACTAAAATAAATGTATAATGCCATGTCTAGCTAATGATTTGCATACACAATCACATTTTAAAATTAATACACTTAAATGCTAATATTGTTCTATGAAGCTATAAATAGACCAGTTGATGTAAACTGGGCTAAGACAAGGATATTCTAAAATAATGACATCAGTATCAAAAACTCAGAACGAGCTTGAAGTCTTTATTGTATATAGTTCCATATTACATGGAATTATAAAATCATTAAAAATCGTAGTTAGGTTTTAAAACATAAAATGTTCTCACATCTAATAATAGATGAGGAAATAAAAATTTAGAAAAGCTAATTGTCTGCAAGATATTTTGAGCCAGAGAGGCCTGAAAAGATAACGTAATCCAATTCAAGGCACTCATTTGGAAATTAAAACTTGGCAAAGCTTGAAGACTCGCCCACAGTGACACAGCTAGGTGGTGGTAAAGTCAACAATGCCAGGCTCCAAACTTAATGAGTTAACTGTCATCTCCACCCTAGTACCCTCGCTCGCTCTCTCTCCCTCTCATGCCAGGAATTCCAAGGCTGCTGTGATCAAGGCCCCTTCTGCTAGTGGTCAACTTTACCCACACAACAACCTGCTTACTACTGCCAACTGATCTAAAAAGCAGAACTATATTACTAATGTTAAAAACAAAGCTCAGAACTTGTGCTTGCTCTAAGCCTGTCTCTAAACACAGCACCCCTGACTACATATTTGGTTGGCATGAATAAATGAAGATGCTTACTCGACTTGAGCCCCGTTAGCCACCAGGGCACTAATGCAGTCCAGGCTCCCAGAGCGAGCCGCCTTGTGAATAGGAGTCTCGCCCTCACAGTCCTGAAACGACAAAATGATACACAACAGTGAAGACATTCAGATCCACATTCTAGAGTCATTAATGAAGGCCATGGACCATCTCAGCCTTCTTTGAAACAGAATAAGGTGAGCCGAATTTGATGCAAAACACAAAGAAATGTAGATCAAAGAGCAGAGCAGACCAAGGAAGGAGCACACTGCTGGACTCTCAGGACGAGAACAAAACAATCAAGGGGCCTTCGCAGCAATGACAGCATGGACACTATAGGCACCATTTAGAAATAATTCTTACGGTGAAAGAAAGTGAAGTCGCTCAGGCATGTCCGACCCTTTGCGACCCCATGGACTGTAGCCTACCAGGCTCCTCCATCCATGGGATTTTCCAGGCAAGAGTACTGGAGTGGGTTGCCATTTCCTTCTCCAGGGGATCTTTCCGACCCAGGGATTGAACCTGGGTCTCCCCCATTGTAGGCAGACGCTTTTATCGTCTGAGCCACCAGGGAAGTCTTCACTGTGCGAATGCATATACAACCCAAAATCATTGTCCTCAGACAAAGCTAGTAATCCAGGCCTAACATCCAACGTCTGGTCTAGTCTACCCACGTTCATCTAAGTCTCCCATAGGACAGCCGGAGGCCACACATCATCTCAGGCACACCCAGTGCCCTCACTGCCCCGGATGTTTTATCCTGAGCGCCAATCAGGCCTACACTTTAGACAAGACTGCTGAGATAAAGGGTCGAGAAAAAATAGGAAGAGAGAACACGGGAGTCAGACGCAGGCAGCTCCGTACACAATTTAGGCTGTTTGTGACAGGCAACTTTGTTTAAGGACTTTCAGAAAGGCTGCATTAGAACCTGACTGACCCTTCAGAAAACAACGTTGAAGGAGGCAGAGAAGTGAGCAACTCAGGGAAATGACTCTGAAGAATAATACAGTCATTAAAAAAAAGAATTACTCTACACTGTATGAAAGAACCAAACAAATCTGAAATACAATTTCATTCATAGACTCTGGGGTAAAATAAAAGGTCAAGAAAGACAGCAATCAAGAGAAGCTGTTTCCATTAGAACAACTGATTTAGGACTTTCTGCCTCAGAAACACCATCATATCCCATCATCACTGAACGTGAACTTGGTACAGAAGACCACACATAGGTAAGGGAAAAGGCGCAAAGCAGGAGTGGGGCAACTGCTCACGGTGCGCAGCACAGGGGAAACTAGGTGAGGGCTGGAGTAGAAAGAGGGGTAGAGCATTTTATTAAAAAACATAATGTGAAAGACTCAGCTGCTTACTGGAGGCAAAAGCATGTGTATTTAAGTTCAAAAGCGACATAAAAATTCCCAGCAGAATTGTCCCATTTTTGAAGAAAGAAGCAGAAAATCATGAGGCTATACAGTAAACTGTTTGGTAAAGTCAGACTTAAAACAACTACAAAAACCTACCCCTATTCTCTGAAAAGGGAAGGGAGGGGAGAGGAGGCACATACTAAGGACATGTAAAAACGAGGACATGTAAAAAAATCTCCTACGTGTATTGCCAGGAAAAGCAGAACTAAGATTTAGATGAGATTTTGCCAAATAACACAGAAACTAAAGAAAACAAAAAAGGATTTTAAAAACTATCTTTAGTACAAGAAAAAAGGTTTTCTATGTTATTTCAAGAAGATGGTGGGATAGCAACAGAAGCCAGAGAAGAAAGCAAAACTACCCTGCTTCTACTTTGTGTTATACGAGGAGACCACATAAGCTGGGAAGGGCAGAAGGAACACTATTTAAAGAAAACTGCAACCAACAGAACGAGAGTCAAGAGCCATTTTATGGTTACTCACATCTCAAGTTCAGACCAGTCATATTTCAAAAATACCAAACAGCTTGTAATATGACTCTAGAACTACTGCTGGCAAACTCTGAGTCATAAAAGACAGAGGGAGAAGTGCCAGAAATCTGAAGCAGACAAGTCACCTTGAATTTTAATTGGAAAAAAACAAAAATTCTCATTTCTAATCTAGTTGTAAGAAACTAAAGGCAGTGTCAAACACCAGCACCATTCTAGAAGGGGTATTAAAGAGGTGACTTATGGACTACAAAAATACCACTTAAAAACTAACTTCACTTCCTCTTTGGGTAATCTCAGAGCACTGAGCCTCGAGACAGCACATCCATGCTTCAGTAACCACTCGTGCCAATCTTAGCGATGGCAGCCAAAGTCTCCATTAAACTTGAGGAAAATGAACTAGAAAGGTTAGTAACTAACATGCCAAAAGATTAAGACTAAAACATGAGTTAAAACAAAATTTATTAAGAAGACTAGGTTCCAAAAATCATATGCACACAAAGAATAAGAAAAAGTTGGATCTGGCTATGTATGTTTATGTGGGAACTGAGGAAAAACCATCTACCTTGAGATGATCCAACAGGAAGCCTCCTGGGCCTCGGGATGCCGGTCACCGCAGCCCAGTCTGGCAGCAGCGCCTCAGACGGGTCGAAGTTCCACATGTGAGACCAGTCAGCCAAGGCCCTCCCAAGAGCAACGTCAGGAAATTAAGACACCCGAGCAATACCCCCGCCCGTGAGAGGACTGGGGGTGTGGAGCCAGGTGGGCTGTTTCAACACTAGAGGAGAGCTGCAAGGAGACTGGGATCTGGGGACGTCTGCCCTGGGAGCAGAACTGAGGAGGGCTTCCACACAGTACCATCCAGAGCAGCTCAGGGAAGGGGTGTCTGTGGAAAATACCAAGCTGCTATAAATCATTATATGAAAAGGGGGCTTCTGGGCTTCAAAATCTTTGAAACACAGCATTCGACGACATCTTTAGAGCTCTCCAAATTAAATGTTATGTAACAACTAAATTAAAATCATCATAAAGAATGTTCTACACTTAAAACTCCACATATATACTAAACAGTAATTACTGCTATTCACACTATCCTATCTCACTGATAAGGAAAATGAGTCACAACCAAGGAAACAGCTTGCCCAAGGCGAGAGAGACAGGAGGCAGGGCGCGCCCTTTCCACCAGGAGGAAGAGGGAGGAGAGCCCAGGAGCAGGAAGGAGACCAGTGGGGACAGGCAACGCCTAGCGCCACAACCACACACAGCTGCCCACTTGGAACTCCTGAATTCTCGGACAACGGCAATAAGGCACAGAAGGACCATGTCTGAGAGGAGGCGGCGTGGAGGGTAACAGGTAAGCAGAACAGCAAGAAATGGGCCTAAATCCAGGCTCTCCTCATAGCCCTTCCTTCCTACCCAGTCTCACAAAGAGAATAAACAGCCCTCACCCCTCACTCCCCTTTCTCACTGACCCTTGACTTAAACGACTGCTACAACACCTTTCCTCAATCTGGTGTCCAGGAGTCACTTTCTACACGACACCGGACTACCTCCCTCCATCTGGGCATCATCCCCACCTAGTACCTGGAGTGACATAACTCAGGTGGTAAACCTGCCAAAGCTAACGTAACCAGATGATTGTCGATGACTTCACAGCCATTCTCCTGCTCAAACAGGTGTGTTCTCACAACTAATGGTGGACATGAAGCTAAGGCAGCTGTGAGCGAGGGAGCCAGGAAACCTAGGCTCAAGACCAGACTCCTTCCCTCACCAGCTGTGACCTTGGGCAGCTTGCTGTGGATCACAGGAGGCCACACAACAGGTGAAAGCACTCTGAACAGAAAGCATTGCTATGTGAAGGCCAATTATCCACAAATAGTTTAATAAACTTAAGTTCCAGTTGGCCCACAGGTAAAGATCTCAAACTCTAATTAAGGCCTCAATGTAAAACTCAACACCGTGTAATTACAGCTGCAAGGAGAAAACAAAAACAAACCACGTCAGTCACAGGCACTCCCTTACCGGTTTGTTAATGCTGGCTCCTGCTTGGATCAACCAGACGAGGCACTGAGGGTGTCCCCCAAAAGCAGCGATGTGGGCTGGGGTCTGTGAGTAACGGGTGGTGGAGACGTCCAGGGTGGCTCCGGCTCTCACCAACTGTATCAAGCATTCCAACTTGGGGAAGAGCAGGAGAGGATGAAACAGGCACAAAAGTCAGTACACTAGTAACATAACTCAATCTAAATTCTATGGTGGAGATGAGTGGTGTCTTGCTAAACTTTTTTCTATTTAACAAAGTCATGCCTTCCCAATATCACAAAATTTAAAAGACCTATTTAAAAACACATTTTTTCTCTTTTTGTAAAAAAGCTGGTACACAGGAATAGGAAGTCAAAATGACGGACACAATACAAATTTAAATGTTTTTCCTACAACTAACAAAACCAATATAATGCTGTAAATCAACTATAATTTGATTTTTAAAAAAGCCCAAATCAGAAGAGACTAGATTGTATATTCAAGGATTTTGATCAGAGCTAAGCTTTGCCACCTTCACGAACTATTCTAAAAAATTATAAACAGTTAAGAGTGATTGGTTGGATTTTCTGCATCCTGCACAGGCCACACTCAGGCCCAGCTCCAGATCTCAGGGAGAAGACGGTGCAGGGCAGGTGAGAGGGGAGCACTTCATCTTGTCATCGTCTGTAAGGACCCCTCCCCCCATCAAGGATAAAACTAGCAGAGAGGGGCACAGGTGAGCTCTGCCCAGGCAGGTGACTCAGACAGACAGATGGGCGGGAGTCAAGATGAGACTCTGCAGGCAGGCAGTATTCAGCAAGTGCCCACGCTGTGCCCAGCACTGTGAGGGAAGGTCCTCTGTCCTCAGAGACGCCCACTGTTCCACCCAGTGTGTCCTCAGATCGAGGACGATCGCCTGTTTCTCCTCCCCAACCACCACGCAGAGTCAACGGGGAAGGGTCTCACCCCGTGTCTCTTATCCTCTTTCAGCAATTTCATTGTTTCCTTCCAAAGGACAGAGCACTGCCATCAATGATTTTGTGAGGATGAACTCACAGTTGGTGGTATAGATTTAAAATATGATTTGTCTTCAAGAAACCTGAATCAGAGTAAAGGCTGAAAAAGAGGTGCTATTTTGGTATATTTTTATATATTGCTTTTATTAATGTACTGAGTGAAAAATGAAGGCCAATAATAGTAACAAGATGAGCAGGTCTCAAAGTCAACAAAAATGAAACAAGAATAAAAATAGCTTGACATGCCAAATGTGGTTAATCTTAGTATGAACTGAGAGGTCCCCGGACTTAAATTTGTTAACCGCGGTTTGACGAAGGAAACCAGGTTTGGAATTTTGTAAAGATACTGTTCAACACGACATCTTGTAAAAACAAGGTGTAATTATAGTTTTTAAATGATATCTGGTTTAGTCCTCTGGAGTGAACAAGCCTCATAAAATGGTTAGGTAATTTGTGCGCAGTTGGCACATTTCTAGGAACACAGATTGAGGGCCGAGAGCAGTTCACGATGCGCTAAGTGCTCAGCTGGCTCTCTCGCAGCGAGAACAATGAAGGCTTGCTTGCATGCTCAGTTGCATCTGACTCTTGCAACGCCACGGACTGTAGCCCGCCAAGCTCCTCTGCCCATGGGATTTCCCAGGCAAGAACACTGAAATGAGCTGCCACTTTCTTCTCCAGGGACTATTCCCAACCCAGGGATGGAACCCACGTCTCCTGCATTGGCGGGAGAGGGGTGGGGTGGGTGGTTCTTTACCACTGAGCCACCTGCGATGCCCTGAGAGTAGTTCGCAACATGCTAAATGGTTGGCTGGCTTTTGCACAGGCAGAGAATAGTGAAGGCTTGTGTGTACACCAAAGGAGGGAAGCTGCTGGCAGGGTGCGGGGAGACAGGGCTGAGAACCCTCAGTCTGGAGTCCTGGCCTAACTTCTGCCCTAACAGCCTTTTCTCACGGCCCCTTCTGTATCTAAGACCCAACAGTCAGAGTAAAGACAAGGGAAGGCACTAAAATAAAAGGCTCCAGTTACAACTTTCGGTCTCTGAGGGTCATCTACTACTTGGTGTCCAACGTGTACTACTCATGTTCTGTAGAAGTAGAGACTTGGTGAATTCAGCTGGTTTCATTTTTATTACAAAACACACATGCATAAAATACACATGCATGAAATTCACCATCTCCATCATCATAGCCATCCTCCAGTTATGGCTATTTTTAATTCCTAGATACCTGAAGGTACCTGTGCCTTGGTAAACACTCCAAACAGCCCTTTGTGAAGAGTCCGTAGGCGTTTTACAGAACGTTTGGGGTTGCCCTGCTGTGTCTTCTCAACCAGGCTAGCGAGGGTCAGAATCAATAGGGGAACCTTTCCCCCCAAAATCTGCCTTGCCTATTACAAGGGTGGTGGTGGTTCTGTTTAGTCCCTAAGTCGAGTCCGACACTTTGGGACCCCACTGACTGTAGCCCGCCAGGCTCCTCTGTCCACGGGATTTCCCAGACAAGAATACTGGAGGGAGTTGCCATTTCCTTCTCCAGGGGATCTTCCCAACCCGGGATGGAACCGTCCCCTGCATTGGCAGCCGAATTCCTTATCCTTGGGCCACCTAGGAGGCCCGTTACCAGGGTGTCTTCACCCCCCACCCCCAACACTAAGATGCCAAGAACCAATGCTTTATAGTTTAATGTAAAAATGAAGCAAGATGCGCTCAGCAGGGACATGGCTCCCGAGCTAATTGACCGGCTGGGGAAATCCACATTCCAGGCAGAAGGGAGAAGCACCGGAAGGCGCTTTTATTCTTGTTTGTTGACACTGATTTCCCCCGGGCACGCGGGGTGTCGGAGGATCTCACGGTCCCGGACGACTAGCCTCCTCGCCCCGCCGTCGTGACTCCCTCTCACTTCTCTCACTGAAATAAACCCGACTTCGTTTTCCTGGGGGCCGGGAAGCTGCTTCCCAAAAGTTCTCGCTGGGCTGTGACCGCAGCGGGCACAAATAAGTCATTACGGCCGCTTCTGAGAAGCCTGGCGGACCTCCCTGGACGAGCACTCCTCGGGTCAAGCAACCCCACGGACCGCGCGGACGGGGCACGCCGGTGCCTCTCGTCAGATTTAAAGCGGCGCCAGTACTCTTGCCTGGAGAATCCCATGGACAGAGGAGCTTGACAGGCTACAGTCCATGGGGTCGCGAGAGTCGGACACGACTGAGCGACTAAACCACCATCCGCTCCGCCCAGTCCCGAGGTAACTGACGCGCCGTGGACGTGACCAACCCGGGCAACACGCGGCACGGAGCCCCCCAGAAGCTTCCAGCGCAGCGTCCGACAGGCTGCCGGGGACGCGGCCGCCTGACCTCGAAACCCTCCAACTCGGCGCTCTGGTGGCGGCCCCGCCTCGTGAACTGAGGGCGGCTCCCCACCCACCCCCCCACCCCCCGGGCGCGAGGAGGCCCGGTAGGGGCTCCGCTCGGAGAAGTTCCCCTCAGAGAACCTTCCCTCAGAGACGCGCCCGGGCGGCGTGTCAGAGCGGCGCGAGGAGGCTCCGCTGGGAGAAGTTCCCCTCAAGAGACACTCGCGCCGGCGCGCCGCGTCTCCATCACGGGCTGCCCGGCCCTTGGCCTCGCCGGCTGCGGACTAACCTCGTCGCCAGGGTGGCGCCTCTGGGCGGCAGCCCGCGTCCGAAACTTGCGCCGCCGCACATGCGCCGCGCGCCCCGGGCCCGTTTCCGCCGGCGCTCCCGGCACGCCCCGCGCGCCCCTCGCGGCCGCGGTCGCCCCCCCGCGCCGCCGACCAAACGCCCGGGCCCCTCGGGGCGCCGCCGCGGCACCCCCGGTTTCCGCCCCCCGTCCCCGATACGCCCCGCGACCCCCAAGCCTCGGCCCCCGGCCCCCGCAGTAAAGCCGCGGAAGATGGCGCCTTAAAGGGCCCGCGCCCACCTTGCCGAAGTGCGCGGCCCAGTGCACTGGCGTCCAGCCGTAGAAGGAGTCCTCGGCGGCCAGGTGAGCGCGCGGCGTCTGCTGCAGCAGCGAGCAGAGCGTGGCCAGGTCCCCGTCGCGGCAGGCGCGGTGCAGCGGGAAGCGGAGCGACAGCAGCTCCTCGCTGGAGAAGCCCGCCTCCACGCCCGCGCCCGCTCCCACCGCCGACATGGTCCGTCACGGAAGATCGCGGACTGGCGAGCAGAGAAGACGCCTCAGGGAGGACCCGAGAGGCCACCGCCGCCGTCCGAGCACAAAGGAGCAAGAGCAGCGCGGCCGCCGCGTCCCGCCCGCTGCCGAGCCGAGAGAGCACAGGGACGGGGCGGGGCGGGGCGGGGCGGGGGCGTGGCCTGCGGCGCGGGGCTGGGGCGTGGCCTGAAGCGTCGCGGGTGGAGCCAGGATCCCTGGGGGCGGGGCCGATGCCGACGCTGGAGGGGCGGGGCGGGGCTAGGCCCTTCTCGGGCCCTGCGGGTGGACTTGCGTCTCCTGCCCAGACTTTAGGGCTGACCCTGTCTTGACCCCCTTAATGAAAACTTCCCGGAGCCGCAGGTTTGGGATGCGGGCGCGGCCCCCTCAGGCTACGGCCGCGCGGCTCTAATTCTCGCAGTGAAACAGGCGGGGCGTCCCTGGGGCCCCGAGAGCTGTTC
The DNA here is from genome assembly GCF_033118175.1 of Dama dama. Taxonomy (NCBI): domain Eukaryota; kingdom Metazoa; phylum Chordata; class Mammalia; order Artiodactyla; family Cervidae; genus Dama; species Dama dama. Next base: position 88,190,729 of record NC_083710.1, read on the forward strand.
CCGCGCTCTGGGTCCTGCTTCTCAGGTGGGCTGCACGCTTCCGAGAACCCAGGGCAAAATCGCTGAGAAGTCCTGCAGCACGCAAGGAAATACCAAATGCTCTCTCTGTGGTCGAGATCACAGGTCTTTGAAGATTTTTTTTATGATTTGAGTAATATGTGAAAATCATCAATCATTTCATTATCAAGGAGTAACGTCTATTAGGGAGAAGGGAATGGCAACCCACTCCAGTATTCTTGCCTGGGAAATTCCATGGATAGAGGAGCCTGGTGGGCTACAGTCCATGGAATCGCAAAGAGTCGGACACGACTGAGCGACTGAGTGCAACCTCTTTTAACGTGTGTTCCTGCTTAGTCGTGTCTGACTCTGCGACCCCATGGACTGTAGCCCACCAGGCTCCTCTGTCCATGGAATTTCCCAAGCAAGAATACTGGAGTGGGTTGCCATTTCCTTCTCCAGGGGGTCTTCCCAACCCAGGGATCGAACCCCGGTCTCCTGCACTGCAGGCAGATTCTTTATCACTGAACCAGGGGATTGCAAGTAGTCCCACAGGACTGAGCCGCTAAGCACACATACAATTTAAGTAGCTGTCCCGAAATAGGCCAAAAGGATGATGGCTGCCTAAGACATCCACATGGTGGCTGTGGATATGAGAAAGATAAGGGGTGGTCTTGGGAGTCCTGCTAAAGCCAATAGTCCAGTTGTTTGGTCCCAGGTTTTGCCCAACTTTTACAATTATTACTAATTACAGATTTTCTTTAGGGCTGTTGTTTTTAAAATGTCCTAGGAGGAGAAAAGTATATTCATAACTCACATCCTTTGATTTTATTTGATAAAGCAACTGTATATAAATGACAAGGGTTCTCTCCTTGACTGAACTCTACTCAGGCTCCCCTAAATTTCAGCAAGGCCTCAGCATTTGGACTTGTGTGTTCATCTCTGCATTGTCCGATTTTAGTGAGAATGTAAGTTGGTTTGGCTAGACTCCCCCATCTCTGATAACCATCTATATCTAACCAGGTTCTTCATCCTCCCCCCAGGTGACATCTGCTCTCCCTGGCCTGCCTTCAGCAAGAATCCTGTTAGGTCAGTTTAGCCAGAATCCTGGACGTTTAGTTGACCTCTTAGTTATCCTCCTCTTAGTAATTCCCCATCCACTGACACCCTCCCTGCTCCTTGGCCTGAGTCCCCACTTACCCTTGACATATTCAGAGTTCAGTCCAATCCTTCTGGACTGCAAGAAAAAATGAGATCTCCCCAGTCCCATTGTGGTGACCCCTGCACCCATTTGAAGGCTCCCATTGAATTAAGTCTGCCTTTCTACACTTTAACAAGTGTCTTTGAATAATGTCTTCTTTAACAGTTTGAAAGAATTTTTTTCTTTTTTTGGTAGTTTTTTTCTTTAATGTAAGCAAAATTGGGTATTTGAAGATGTGATGGAAAAAAGGAAGATCCAAAACTCAGTATATGTGTTAGAAACAAAGCCAAACCCAGCCCTACCTTTAGGATTGGCATTGTGTTTTCCTAAAGGGGATTGTGTGTGTGAGGAACTGCTCGCACAGGCCGGGCTCAGAGGAGGAAAGTTCCCATGAGAGATGCACAGAGGGGTCCACAGCCTTGGTGGGCAGCGGCGAGCCTCTTCTGGCGCTGTGGTCACCCTGGAAACTGGACCCAGTGGATGGGGCGTCTCGGGAGACGAGGCTGGAGAGGAGGTGGGCGGCGCTGTCCACCACACGCAGAGCCTCTATGGTTCCTCAAAGTGTCAGTCCTCGAGGGCTCTGCTGTGCTGAGTACGGGAGGGGTGGGGTGCAGACGGGGGACAAAGAGGGGGTGCAGTGGCTCGCGAGGGGCGGGAGGGGCGGGAGGGGTGGGAGGGCCCACTGCGGTGGCGCCTCGCCAAGGCCTAAGAGCGGGATCAGAGCCCCTACTGTCCTGTTCTCCCTGCGGCCCCTTCTCCCCGCCCCTCCGCCTCCCACCACGCTGCCAGGTCCGCCTGTGGAGACGGCAAGTCTGCGTGAACTTGGCCTTGAGAGCCTCAGTCCACTCAAGGGCTGCCATCAGAACTGCTGCATCTGCCTGGCTCAGACGGCAGAGATGTGTTTCCTGCAGCTCTGGGCATCCGGGTCCGGGTGCCAGCACTGTGGGATCCAGGGAGGCAGGCGTCTCCGCCCGGTTCAGAGGCCTTGTCCTTACACCATGGACAGTCGCCCCGTTCCTATAAACCCTCAGTACAGACTTGCTGAGCTTGGCAAGTGCCGCTCACAGTGACAGCCTGCTCTCTACTGTGCTTTGGGGCGCTAAGAGGAAGGGGCCACCCTGTGGAAGGGGCAGTGTTCAGGAGGGGCCGTCTCCCAAGGGCCAGCAGTCCCAGGAGCCGGGCGAGCTCCGTGAAGTGCAGGCTGAGACTCAGATCTGATGGATGGCCCCTCCTTTTCAGAAACAGAGCCTTGCCCTGGGCCAGGGATCTCCGCTACAAACAGCACGAAGGCTCTGGAATCTTACCGATTGTCCTGTTTGCCTTAAATCTTTTTAGAAAAGTGATTAGCACAAGTCCCCTTGCAATGAAATAGAAACAGAAGTTCTGTGCTCCCCTAGAAGCAGAACGTGAAAGCAGAACCGTGGGGGACGGAGGGTGAAGGTTTGCCGAAGGAAAGGGGAACAGCAGGCTGGCGCCCAGAGATGGGCAGATGGGTCGGGCTGCTCGGGGTCAGGGCCCCGCTCGCCGCTGAGAGTGACTGCAGGCCCCTCCCAACTGCTTGACCTTTAACTTGCCAACTCGTGGGAGAGAAGAGCCCCATTGAGCCCCAGCTATTATTAAATGTGCTGGCCATTCCTGGCAGGCAGAGGGGTGGGTGGGTTGAGTGGCCCGGAAGTCCCCTGGAGGCCACCCTGTGGGCAGAGCCCTTGGGCAGAGGCTGCTGACAGCTGTGGGCTGGACTGACCACGGGCACCTGCTGTCTGTCATGTCATCCTCGCCCATCCTGACACGCCCACCCCTGAATGTGTTCGTTAAGAATGTTCCAGAAGCAAGAGGACACAGCCAGCCTGGGAATCTCTGTTACCGAGGAGAGTGGGATCCTAGCCCCCTGATGAAATAACTGGAGGGAGGCTGTCACAGTAAAAGCACCCTTGCCCCGGAGGCGAGGTGGGAGAGAAAAGCTCCTGTCTCTTGATCCCCAGGTGTCTACCGGGAAGACTACCGCGTGGACGCCACTGTAGTCCCACTCTGCTGGAGCCCTGCACCCCTTCCTGGCCGCGTGGGGCTGGGGGTGGGGGAGGTGGCCAGAGACAGGCAGGGTGGACGGAGCGGCGGCCCAGGGCGCGGTGGCCGGTCCTCCAGCCCTGCCCCGTCTCCCCCAACTCAGGCTGAAGAAAGGTTCAGCTCGGTTCAGGGGTCTCCCTGGGCTTCCCTGGCAGCTCCAATGGTAAAGAATCTGCCTGCAATGCAGGAGGCCTGGGTTTGATCCCTGGGTTGGGAAGATCCCCTGGAGAAGGGAATGCCAACTCACTCCAGTGTTCTTGCCCGGAGAATTCCATAGACATTAGAGCCTGGTGGGCGACCGTCCATGGACATGACTGAGCAGCTGACACTTCACACTTGGTTGCAGGAATGTTTCTCAGCCTGTTGGCATGATCTGCTTATTCATTAAAGAAGATCAACATTATTACCGCTGGTTCTGCACAAGGGTCCCGGTCAGGGTCAGAGAGGTTGTGGGTGTGGAGGGGTTTTAGATGGAGAGGCTCTAGGTTACTCACTGTTCTCCAAAGCCTCTGTATTATCCTGCCCCCTGCCCCGCCCCGCCACCAACAGTTTATAAAATTTCAGTGACGCAGTGTCCCTGGCATGAGCCGTTGCTGTTAGGTGTGTCTTTTCTCTTGGAGACCGAGTCACAGTGACAAGGCACCCAGGGCTCTTGTTGTCAGACACGGGCACCGCTCAGGGTGTGAGCCAGCCGCTCCAAGTGTCCCCTTGGAGCCTGCCTGGCTCCCGGCACCGCCGGCGCTTGGGAGACGGCCCCTCCTGGACACTGCCCTTCCCTGACCCCCTCGTCCCCGGTGCAGGGTGGCCCCTTTCTCCTCACGCCCCGAAGCACAGCGCAGAGCAGGCTGTCATGCGAGAGGCACTTGCCAAAGGTTCGGAGACAGTGGCGAGGGCTTGCTCCTCTCCCAAGAAGAGTCGGGGACCAGGAGCTGGCGTCACCGTCGCTCACTGGACCCTGCCTGCCTCCGTGCCCCAGGGGTGAGAAGAGGGTAAGTCAGAGAGTCATGCCACACTCAAAATCTGGTCCGTGTGGACTAGAAATGTGGAAGCAAAAGTGAAAATGGTTCACAAGGAGACAGCAGACCATCTTTATGGCGTTAGAGTAGTGAAAGATTTCTTAACAAGACCCACAAAGCTACCCACAAAGAAGAACACATGACTACATTATAATCGATAACTTCATTTTGACGAAAGTCACCAGACACAAAGTGAAAGGTAAGCAGCAGACAGAAGGAAAGAGTTTGCAAGTCATTCGACAAAGCATTGGTATTCAGCACACACAGAGTCCACAAGAGAAAGATGAACAGCAAAAGGAAGCCGGCAAAGGCCGTGGACAGGTGGTTGGCCGACAGGAAGTGGAAGTATCCCATAAGCGCGTGGTCGGCGTTGCTCCAGCCCTGCTACCTGGGGCAACACGGTCTACGGGTGAGCCGGGACGCTCTGCCCTGGGACGGCAGCGCTTCACTAGGTGTACCCTCTCAGCTGCTGCGAACCGGGTCCAACGTCAGAGAAGCCTCGTGTTCCCTCCTCCGAGTGTTCCAGCCGGGCGTCAGCCCCGGCATGCCGCGCCCCCCAACCCCGTGACAGCACAGACCTTCCTGTCGCCAAGCCCGTGATCAACCCTGCATCCTAGTCTTCCTCCACGGACGCTCGGCAGGTTGGCCCTGACCACCTGGCTTCAGGGACTCCCCAGCTCTCCTGTCGCACCTCCAGATGTTCAAGGATCCCAGGCCTGGGTCCTGGGTCATCCGTTGCTCTCCCTGCGCTCTTCCTGGGATGTCATCACATCCCGTGCCCTTCTGAAGTAAAAGTGAAAGTGTTGGTCGCTCAGTCGTGTCCAGCTCTTTGCCACTCTGCAGGCTATTGCCCTCCAGGCTCCTCTGTCCATGGAATTCTCCAGGCAAGGATACTGGAGTGGGTTGTCAGTCCCTCCTCTAGGGATCTTCCTGACCCAGGGATTGAACCAGGGTCTCCTGCACTGCAGGCAGAATTCTTTTTTTTTTTTTTTTTGCAGGCAGAATTCTTTACCACCAGGGAAGACCAGGAAGATGGTTCCTAAATTCACCTCTCCCACCCTGACCCCAGTTGGGGTTTAAATCCAGTTTGCGGCTGCGTTTGGCAATCTGCCAGATGTCTCTGCTTGGCCCCAGCTGAGATGCTTGGGGTGCCCCACACGTGCTACCCCTACTCACCCCCCACCCCTGGCTGGGCTCTCTGCCTCTCTTCTCAGAGGACCCCCATGTCTCTGCCTTGGCTCACACCCAGCACTGGGTCAGCACTTTCCCCTCCGGCTTGCATCCCCACACAGGTCCTGGTGGCCCTGTGCCCAGCGGTGCCTGCAGGGGCCAGATCCTTCTCCTTCCCCACCCCCCCACTCCCCACCACTGCCTCTTTATCTACAATCAGTCTCTTGCTTAAAACCAGCCTGATGGCTTCTTCACTTCTCCTGGATCTTCTCAACGTGCAAAACTAACAGCACTGCCGGCCAGTACCTTTTCATTGAACTTAAGATCCAAATGGCACAGACTTAAAAACGTTCAACAGTACTTAATCTTCATCAGTTCAGTTCAGTCGCTCAGTCGTGTCCGACTCTTTGCGACCACATGAATCGCAGCACACCAGGCCTCCCTGTCCATCACCAACTCCTGGAGTTTACTCAAACTCATGTCCATCGAGTCGGTGATGCCGTCCAACCATCTCATCCTCTGTCGTCCCCTTCTCCTCCTGCCCCCAATCCCTCCCAGCATCAGGGTCTTTTCCAATGAGTCAGCTCTCCGCGTCAGGTGGTCAAAGTACTGGAGTTTCAGCTTCAGCATCAGTCCTTCCAGTGAACACCCAGGACTGATGTCCTTTAGGATGGACTGGTTGGATCTCCTTGCAGTCCAAGTGACTCTCAAGAGTCTTCTCGAACGCCACAGTTCAAAAGCATCAATTCTTCGGCACTCAGCTTTCTTTATAGTCCAACTCTCACATCCATACATGACCACTGGAAAAAACATAGCCTTGACTAGACGAACCTTGGTTGGCAAAGTAATGTCTCTGCTTTTTAATATGCTATCAAGGTTGGTCATAACTTTCCTTCCCAGGAGTAAGCATCTTTTAACTTCATGGCTGCAATCACCATCTGCAGTGATTTTGCAGCCCCCCAAAAATAAAGTCTGACACTGTTTCCACTGTTTCCCCATCTATTTGCCATGAAGTGATGGGACCAGATGCCATGATCTTAGTTTTCTGAATGTTGAGCTTTAAGCCAATTTTTTCACTCTCCTCTTTCACTTTCATGAAGAGGCTCTTCAGTTCTTCTTCACTTTCTGCCATAAGGGTGGTGTCATCTGCATATCTGAGGTTATTGATATTTCTCCTGGCAATCTTGATTCCAGCTTGTGCTTCTTCCAGCCCAGCGTTTCTCATGTTGTACTCTGCATAGAAGTTAAATAAGCAGGGTGACAATATACAGCCTTGACGTACTCCTCTTCCTATTTGGAAACAGTCTGTTGTTCCATGTCCAGTTCTAATTGTTGCTTCCTGACCTGCACATAGGTGTCTCAAGAGGCAGGTCAGGTGGTCTGGTATTCCCATCTCTTTCAGAGTTTTCCACAGTTTATTGTGATCCACACAGTCAAAGGCTTTGGTATTGTCAATTTGAATTTAAAATCTTAAACTTGATTCTGTGATTGGAAAAAATGTTAAGTATTTTTAAACAGCCTGAAAACAACTTGGGGATGAGTGGCTTCTGTTTTAACTGTAAATATTCTGAAATGATCCCCTGGAGAAGGAAATGGCAACCCACTCTAGTATTCTTGCCTGGAGAATCCCATGGAAGGAGGAGCCCGGTATGCTAGAGTCCACGGGGTCGCAAAGAGTCGGACATGACTGAGCGACTTACATTCTTTTCTTTTCTTTCTTATTCTGAAACCTAAATACAGACCAGGTATTCCCAGTGGAAACCGAATGCTCCAGTTGAGATGCGTTGTAACGGTTAAGTGCATGCTGTAAAATCTTGGTAAGAATAGAAGAATATGAAATATCTTACCAGTAATTTTCAACACTGAGTGCATGTCAGACTTATAATGTGTTGTATGTGCTGTGCTGTGCTTAGTCGCTCAGCCGTGTCTGACACGTTGTGACCCCACGGACTGTAGCCCACCAGGCTCCTGTCTGTGGGGATTCTTCAGGCAAGAGTCCTGGAGTGGGGTACCATGTTCTCCTCCAGGGGATCTTCCTGACCCAGGGATCGAACCCAGGTGTCCTGCATTGTAGGTGGAAATATTTTGGTTACATTGGGTTAAATAAAAAACATTATTCAAGTTGATATCACAGTTTATTTTTATTTATTTTTAGTGTGGCTAGTGGAAAATTTTAAATTACATTTATGTACCCTGTATTTCGTGTCTGTTGGTCAGCTCTGGCAAGCTGGAAGCTAATATATCATGTAACAATAAGTCAGCATGACTAGTTGAGTTTTTTTTTCCTACTGAGGGAAGTCTAACCATCCCTCTGAGTACTAGGCTTGACTGAAGGCCTGTTTTCTTTGGAAAACTGTGTGTTCAGAGGTTTTGTCCATTTTTTTGGGGTCACTTGTCTTTCTATTATTGAGTTGTAATAGATCTTTTATTTATCTTTTAATCTTTGTTTTATGTTGGCGCACAGCTGATTAACAATGCCATCAGTTTCAGGTGTACTGCAAAGTGATTCAGTTACACATACACACGCATCCACTCTTTTTAAAATTATTTTCCCACTTCAGTTATTATAGAATATTGAGCAGAGTTTCTTGTGCCATAAGTAGGTCTTTGTTGGTTATCTGTTTTAAATATGGTACTGTATATATGTTAATCCCAATCTCCCAATTTATCCCTCCCCACAAATAGATCTAAAAAGCAGCATGCTAAAAAGCAAAGACTTTACTTTGCCAACAAAGGTCCATCTAGTCAAGGCTATGGTTTTTCCAGTGGTCATGTATGGATGTGAGAGTTGGACCCTAAAGAAAACTGATCGCCGCAGAATTGATGCTTTTGAACTGTGGTGTTGGAGAAGACTCTTGAGAGTCTCTTGGACTGCAAGGAGATCCCACCAGTCAATCCTAAAGGAAATCAGTCCTGAAAATTTACTGGAAGGATTGATGCTGAAGCTGAAGCTCCAGTCTTTGGTCACCTGATACGAGAAGTCAACACATTGGAAAAGACCCTGATGCTGGGAAAGATTGAAGGCAAGAGGAGAAGGGATGAGATGGATGGCCGGCAGCACTGACTCAGCGGACATGAGTTTGAATATGCTCTGGGAGTTGGTGATGGACAGGAAAGCCTGATGTGCTGCAGTCCACGGGGTCGCAGAGTCGGACGTGACTAAGCGATGGAGTGAGCAACAAATAGATCTTTTTATGTTTTAGATACAAGTCTCTTATCAGATATGTGATCACAAAACATTTTTTTTTATTCTGTGGATGCTCTTTTCACTTTCTTCACAGTGCAGCTGTGGCTATACACTTTAAGGTATTCTTTTTTTTTTTATTGTGTTAGAAAAACCATAGCATTGAATTTACCAGCTTAACCCTTTTTAAGTGTACAACTCTGTACGTTGAGTGTATTTACGCTGTTGGACAGCAGATCTCCAGGGAACGGGAGCTCAACTCTGTGCTGGGGGCCCAATGTGCTGTCTCAGCTGTTGTGGATATTGTCACTTAGATTGGGGGCAGTTTTGTGTGGTCAAAATATTAAATCATGGCACTTGCAGGATCCTAAAACTGCTGTACTGAGAGAAGTTAAAAGGATTAGGATTGATGCTGAAGCTGAAGCTCCAATACTTTGGCCACTTGATGCAAAAAGCAGAGTCATTGGAAAAGACCCTGATGCTGGGAAAGACTGAGTGCAAGAGAAATGAGTGACATTATTAGAGACATGCAAATCAAAACCACAATGAGGTACCATTTCACGCTAGTCAGAATGGCTGCTATCCAAAAGTCTACAAGCAATAAATGCTGGAGAGGGTGTGGAGAAAAGGGAACCCTCTTACACTGTTGGTGGGAATGCAAACTAGTACAGCCACTATGGAGAACAGTGTGGAGATTCCTGAAAAAACTGGAAATAGAACTGCCATGTGACCCAGCAATCCCACTTCTGGGCATACACAGCAAGGAAACCAGATCTGAAAGAGACACATGCACCCCAATGTTCATCGCAGCACTGTTTATAATAGCCAGGACATGGAAGCAACCTAGATGCCCATCAGCAGACGAATGGATAAGAAAGCTGTGATACATATACACCATGAAATATTACTCAGCCATTAAAAAGAATTCATTTGAATCAGTTCTAATGAGATGGATGAAACTGGAGCCCATTATACAGAGTGAAGTAAGCCAGAAAGATAAAGACCAATACAGTATACTAACACATATATATGGAATTTAGAAAGATGCTGTGAAAGGCCGTTTGATGCTGTGACAATGAGAAAGTCAATGTCTCTGAGTCGGGGTGACTTCTCCCTCCCAGATGCTGTGATGAGGGCTGGATGGCACTCTGTGCCTGCAGACAGTGCACAAACCACAGAATATGCCACAAATGGGGGGTTCTGGGCAGAGCTGTGTCCCCTCGAAGTCCTTTAGAAAGATAACCCTATATGCAAGACAGAAAAAGAGACACAGATGTATAGAACAGACTTTTGGACTCTGTGGGAGAAGGTGAGGGTGGGATGATCTGAGAGAATAGCATTGAAACATGTATATTATCAATTGTGAAACAGATCACCAGTCCAGGTTGTATGCATGAGACAAATGCTCAGGGCTGGTGCACTAGGATGACCCAGAGGGTTTGGATGGGGAGGGAGGTGGGAGGGGGGTTCAGGTGGGGAACACATGTAAATCCATGGCTGATTCATGTCAATGTATGGCAAAAACCACTACAATATTGTAAAGTAATTAGCCTCCAACTAATATAAATAAATGAAAAAAAAAAAAAAAAGAGAAGTGAGTGACAGAGGATGAGATGGCTGGATGGCATCACCAACTCGATGGACATGAGTGTGAGCAAACTTTGGGAGACAGTGAAGGACGGGAAGCCTGGCATACTGCAGTCCATGGGTCACAGAAAGCTGGACATGACTTAGCGAATGAACAACAAAGACAACATAAGGTTCAGAGGTGGACCGGGGAAGGTCGAGGTCAAACTTGAGTTTAATCTGCAGAAGGTCATGAAAGGGGCTTTGTAATATCTTCCCTACCTGGGGGCAGCAGTGCTGAGGAAAGTGATTATATCAATATGTGCTGATGGGCAAACAGTGATGGGCGTGATTTCATAACATTTAGTGAGAAGACCCTGGCCTCCAGATTAGAAGGCCTGCTGGCGTATGGGGTCCACCATGGGCCGTTTGATGCTGTGACAATGAGAAAGTCAATGTCTCTGAGTCGGGGTGACTTCTCCCTCCCAGACGCTGTGATGAGGGCTGGATGGCACTCTGTGCCTGCAGACAGTGCACAAACCACAGAATATGCCACAAATGGGGGGGTTCTGGGCAGAGCTATGTCCCCTCGAAGTTCACATGCTGAAGCCCTAACACCCAGGAACTCAGAATGTGACTGTATCTGAAGATGGGTTCTTAAAGGAGTGCTCATTAGGGTGGGCTCTAATCCATTCTAACAGGTTTGGACACATACGGGGGAAAGACCATGGGAGGATGCAGGGAGAAGATGGCCGTCTGCAGGCCAGAGAGCAGCCTCAGAAGGAACCAGTGCTGCCCCTGATCTGGGACGTCCAGACGCCAGGCTGGGAGACAGTACACTGCTGCTGTTTAGGCCACCCCATCATCCGATGCTGGGATGGCAATCTGAGTAAGCTGATACAGGAGTCAAGTAGGAAACAAAAGCAGAAGTAATGTCTGTGAAACGTCCATTTATTATCAGGGGGCTGCAGAATGGGGCTGTGGAAACGAGAGAGGCTGGAAATCAGAGCTCTTTGCTTCCTGCTTGGCCACCGACTTTCTTGGTGACCAGCGAGTCTTGGGACCTCTCTCTGCCTCAGGTTCCTCGTCTGAGAACTCAGGGTTGGATTAAGGCCTTGTTCTCTGACTCCAGTCCCCCAGTCCTCCATTTTACAGTCATCTTGATGACATCTGGGAAAGAGGGGGTAAGGGTCTTGTCTGACTGAGAAAAGCATACAGCCAGCAAATCACAAATAAGATGGTTTAGTTTGATTCTATCTCTGTTGTTGTTCAGTCGCTAAGTCATGTCCAGCTCTGCGACCCCCTGGACTGTAGCATGCCAGGCTTACCCTGTCCTTCGCCACCTCCTGGAGTTTGCTCAAGCTCATGTCCATGAGTCGGTGATGCCATCCAAACAACTCATCCTCTGTTGCCCCTGTCTCCTCCTGCCCTCAATCTTTCCCAGCATCAGGGTCTTTTCCAATGAGTTGGCTCTTTGTATCAGGTGACCAAAGTATGGAGCTTCAGCTTCAGCATCAGTTCTTCCAAAGAATATTCAGGGCTGATTTCCCTTAGGATGGACTGGTTTGATCTCCTTACTCTCCAAGGGACTCTCAAGAGTCTTCTCCAGCACCACAGTTCGAAAACATCAATGATTCTGTCTCCAGCTGCCTTTGAAAGTGGTGTTTTAGAACCAACATCAGTCTGCTGCCGAGTCTGCACCTTGGACCAGAAGTTCTCTCTCCGTGGCTGTTTTTAAGACAAGCTTCATAAACTTTCCCCAAACCTGCCTTCCTGGAGAAATGCGGAAATCTCCCTTTCCAGCCTGCTCACCTCACAGTGCTGATCTTGCCCACAACCAAAACCTATTTGGACAAAAAACCACTGAAGACGTGTTGACAGCTGCTGAGAAAAAATTTTCACCATCTCCCAGAAAACACTGGTGGGCCAAGACCTCTGCAGCTGAAGCCCTGGTGGTGACAAGCCTTACTGTCTCGAGGGTCGCTGGCTCCTGGAGCGTGTTCGGTCTCTGTGCCACAGCCACCTGCATTCTGATAAAACAGAGTTCCAATGCAGTGAAATTTACGTGGACTTGGGTCATTCGGGACCTGAAAGCTTTCCTCTCTGTAGGGATCTTGGTTTCACTCAGGGATCAGATTCAAAACAGTTAGGCATCCTTCGGGTTGGACGTGGCCGTGAACCAGCTGGCCCCAGGGAGGTGTGGTATCGGCACGGTCCCCCGTGAGGGTCAAACCACACGGCTCCCTGGAACGAGGGTTCATCGTCACAGAAACCCAGAGTGTGTTTTCTGATCCTTCACGAGGCCATGGGGTGCACACACTGTATACCCGGCCGTGCCCCCTGCATGATGCTGGGCAGGAGGGGGGCGTGGAAGGGCTGGTTGTCAGGACGTCATAGGTTCTGGTCTTCATGGACAGATGTGAATGTTAATTTCATGCGTTAGCTTGACTGGGCCTTGGGGTGCCCAGACACTTGGTCAAACATTATCCTGGGTGTTTCTATGAGGTTGTTTCTGGATGAAGTGGGAGGGCCTGGTCTGAGCAGCAGAAGGCCCAAATAGAACAGAAATCTGATCCTCTCCAGAGTAGGAGAGGACTCCTCCCACCAGATGGCCTTCCAACCGGGATACCAGCCTTTTCCTGCCTTTGGACTTGAACTGACACACGGGCTCTTCCTGGGTCTCCAGGCTGTCAGGCTTCAGACTCAGACTAAAACCACACCGTCGTCTCTCCTGGAAGCAGCTCTCGGGACTTGTCAGCCTCCATGATCACGTGATCCAATGCTTCATGACTCTTATGATCTTTCTACGTTTGTACTCCCATCTTGCAGGTTCTGCTCCTCTGGAGGAAACTGATGGTGGCACAGTCTCTGAGGTTACGTTTTTTTCCAAAGCTCCTCCTGGTAGGCAATAGAAGCTTTGGACGCTCCTATTTTTCAGGCTCAATTAGATTTTCATTTCTTTTTTTGTTTAAGGAAAAAAAAAACCACATTGCCTCTAACTTAATATTTAAATAGGTTCATTTTATTTGGCACTCCTTGAATAAACGGTTCTTCTTTATACAGAATGGTTAGTAACTCTACTCCCTCTTCCTTCCTAGCGGTGGGGGTGAGTGGGCAGTCCCTCGGGCAGTCCTGGTTTTTCAGTCGAGGCTCTCTCTCCGCTTGCGGTATTTGCCTCCCCTAAACAAATGTTTATACTTCTTTCTTCTTTTCATGAGTGAGCTCCCTGTTTGGAAAGAGGAGATTTTCTTGAGAAATTCTAGGTATTCCTGTGAGCCTGCATTTCAGACCTGCCCCCTATGGCTCACTCACCCAGGAGAGCCCGGGCCGAGAGATAGGGCTCCGGGTTCATTGATGGCACAGAGGGCTGCGGGGCGGTGCTGGGTCCCCTCACCTGTGGTCCCTGACCCAGGACAGATGCCTTCCTGGGGTCGCCAGAGGTGCGGCCCTCCCACTGGTCCAGTCGAGCGGGTATGTGTCAGACCCTGGGCTAAACACTCAGCCAGCATCAGCCCCCTCAACCCCCTGCCCCACCAAGGAGGCAGCTGCCCTGAAGAACCCACTTGGAGGACAAAGATGCTGAGGCTTCCTGTGTGCTGTCCCTTGCCCAAAGTCACCCCAAGGTCACCCAAGTCACTGGGTGCCCAAAGGGGATTTGACCCAGGTCAGGGAGCTTCAAATCCTTCATTCTTAGCTGCAGCCAAGGCCCGAGGGCTGGCAGCTGGGCCAGGCCCTCAGGGAAGGGCAGGGTCCCGCTCAGTTTCCCCAGAGGAACCAGATGGCTGGAAAGAGACGGGGGAAGAGCGGGTCCCGGGAGGGGGACAGAGGCGGCCCGGGCCTTCCGAGTCTCCAGTGCTGGGCTGGGCACCAGCCCTGTCGGCCTCAGAGGGTGTCACAGATGCGGGACAGAGCCCCAGATTATGGGGCATGTTTGTTTGGAGGGAAAGCGGGAAACGTGGATTTAGGGGAGGTTGTCAGAGAGCGAGGAGCGGATGGAGAACCAGCAACTTTGGGGGAATAAGAGGCCTTGGCCGAGGTCTGGGAGGAGCCTCGGGACCAGCTCTGGCCCCCAGCGGCTTTTAATTTGATAAAGTCCAAGGAGGGAAGGCCCTGCCTCACCCTGAAGCCCTGGGAGGTCGCAATGCTGAGCCTAGACCCAGTCCTCATGGGCGCTGAGCCAAGGATAGGACGGCAGTCTTGCTGCCAGAGGACAGCAGGGCCCTGGAAGAGCAGCCATAGTACGCTTCACCACCCAGCAGTTCCCGGTGGGGCTGTGTGTGTGTGTGCGGGTGCGGGCTCCGTCTCTTCAGGCGTGTCTGACTGTTTGTGGTCCTGTGGACTGTAGCCCACCCGGCTCCTCTGTTCATGACATTGCCCAGGCAAGAATACTCGAGTGGGTGGCCATGCCCTCCTCCAGGGGATCTCTCCGACTCAGGGATTGAACCCACGTCTCCTGTGTCTCCTGCTTTGCAGGCTGATTCTTACAGCCGAGCCAGTGGGGAAGCCCTTCTGCGTGTGGGTGGGGAGGGGGCAGATAATCCCGGGAGCTGAGCCCAGCGCCTGGCGCGGGGCACGGGCTCGGTCCACGGGAGATGAGGTTGAATGCGGGTGGGCGCGTGGCGCGTGTGATGCTGCAGGAGTTCCTGGAACCTTCAGCATGGTGGCCAGGTCTGACTCAGAGAGGCCCGGAGGCCGCGAGGCCGGCCTCGGAGAGGCTCGGAGGTGTTCTGGAGAGTTCCAGGGACAAGAGTGGGGCCGGAGGCAGAAGCGGAGGGGAACAGCGCGGGTGACTTCAGTAGTGAGGAGGCTGCGGCCCAGGAGGGGCGGGAGGCCGGCCCCCAGGGGAAGGTGCCTGTGGAGAGGGGCGTGTCTGCCTTCCTGGGCCTGGTCATCGGGGACACGGTGGGCTTGGGGAGGGGTGTGTGTGAAGCCCTCCTCCGCATCACTCCTGGGAAAGAGGCTCGGCCTTGCTCAGTTCAGTTCAGCTGAGAAGTGCGGGAAGCCTGCTAGCGGCCCCGTGACTCCTGGACTGTAGACTCGTGAGTGGGGCTTACAGGGTCCCCCAGGATAGAGTCACTTGCTTGTCCAGAGCTGCTCACGGCTCACGCGGGTCCCTGGAGTGGATGAGGTACCTCCCTTCTCACCAGGGGGGACAGCCCCAGCTCAAGGACCGATCCTCCACACTCATCTATAGCCAAGGTGGCCCCTGGTTCCCTTTACCTAAAGATTTCCGGAGACTTTCAATGATTCTTTCCAGAGCCGCTAAGCTTTTAATCTGATAAAGTATTTCTTTGTCCTCGTCTGTAGGAAAAAGTAAGCACAGTGATCAAGATTTGCTGCACAACTGTGGTTTAATTCCGCAGTGTTTTTCTCTCTCCACAGTTGCTATCTGTCCTGAAGGACTCCTGACAATATGAAAATACATGTGCATCAGTTACCCATCTCAACACTGCTTGCAAAATGTTGGAAAGAGGCTGAATGCCCATGCATAGAAGGGTGGTTGAATCACCTACATGATGTCCACACAGTGGATAACCATGCAGCTGTAAAAAAGAGAGACAATGAGGAAGCTTCCTACAAACGGACCTAGAGAGCTTTACAGTGTATGCTGTTATGTTAAAAGAAGGGAAAGTGAAATCCCTCCCGTGTGCTAGATTTCATGTAAGAAAGAGGGAGTGAGAAAACGTTCATGATCATAGCTCAGTACAGTGGCTTAATACACACTGGATAAGAAGGCAGGCACTATAATGGTATTGTGCTAAGTGAAATAAGTCAGACGGAGAAAAGATAAATATTGTATGATCTCATTTACATGTCGAACCTAAAAAAAACAAAGCAAACGTAACAAAATGAAGACAGTCTCATCGATACAGAGAGTGACGGAGGGGTTGCCAGAGGGGAGGGGAGTTGGCAAAATAGTTGAAGGGGATTGAGAAGTGCCAACCTCCGGTTATAACGTAATTAAGCCTTGGGGCTGTAATAAGCAACGTAAAGAATATGCATAATAATACTGTAATAACTGTTTAGGGACAGATGGTTAATAGACTTATCCTGACGATCATTTCATAACATATGCAAATGTCAAGCCTCTATGCAGCACACTTGAAACTAACATGATATTGTATGTCAACTGTATTTCAACTGGAAAAAAAAAAGATGTAAAACAATAAACAGAACAATCTTGTACCCAGAAAAGGAGCATTTGCGTGTACTTGTTCCTTTGTGTCCAAGAAAATGCAGAAAGGACAAGCCAGAAAGTGGTGAGGCTGACTGCGGCAGGAGGCAGGAGGGAGCAGGTAGAAAGAAGCGGGTGGGAACGTGTTTGAGGATTGAGGGTTAGACTCCCAGTGTTCGATGTTTTCTATTAGAGCCTGGGTCATGTTTCACACAAGGGCTTCCCAGGTGGCTCAGGGGTAAAGAACCTGCCTGCCAATGCCGGAGATGCGGGTTCCATCCCTGGGTCAGGAAGATCTCCTGGAGAAGGAAATGGCAACCCACTTCAGGATTCCTGCCTGGGAAATCCCATGGACAGAGCCTGGCGGGCTACAGTCCATAGGGTCACGAAAAGAGTCAGGCACAACTTTAGCGACTAAACAACAACATGTTTCACACACTCCAAAACAAATTAGTAAAATCAGCCAAGAGGGAGACAGATCCAAAATGGAATACAAGACCCAAATGGAATTATAGGTGAATAAGAGAGCCCCATGGGAGAGCGGGCTTCCCAGGTGGTAAAGAACGTGCCTGCTAATGCAGGAGATATAAGAGACGTGGGTTCGATTTCTGGATTGGGAAGATCCCCTTTAGAAGAGTGTGGCAACCCACTCCAGTATTCTTGCCTGGAGAATCCCATGGACAGAGGAGCCGGGTGGGCTACAGTCCCTGGGGTCGCAGAGTCAGACACGACTGAAGTGACTTGGCATGCACAGAGCAGGCATGCAGGAAGGGTGTGGGAAGAAAAGAACTAATAAGGAACTTTGGAGAGCAGGTCGCCAGTGCACACGGCAAGGCTGAGAGCGAAAGGCTGGACCTGCCTCTGGTCTGACAGCAGCTCCGTTTCCCGCAGGGGTGGGGATCCACCGGGAAGTCTGCTCCTGTGTCCTGGAATTCCAGAACTGGGTCAGGGGGTCCGCCCTCGTGGCGTCTGGGGGTCGGGTTTCTCTCAGTGAAGAGGAGAGGAGGACTGGAGGGAAGGGATAGTTAGGGACTTTGGGAAGGTCATGTACACACTGCTGTATTTAAAATGGACAACCAGCAAACACCTATGCATAGCACAGGGAACTCTGCCCAGCGTCACGTGGCAGCCTGGATGGGAGTCTGGGGGAGAATGGATACGTGTCTATGCATGGCTGAGTCCCTTTGCTGTCCACCTCAAGCTACCACAACCTTGTTCATTGGCTATACTCCAATATAAAATGTTTTTGGTGTTAAAAAAATTTAAAAAATTATAAAGGCAAAAAAAAGAGGCTGCGGCTCAGGTGAGCCCGAAGGTCAGGTGGGGTCAGTCTGAACTCATGGAGTCTGACATCTGAACAGGGAAGTGTAGAATAGACAGATCTGCACACCCAAATCTTCCCGGCCCTGTCTGCGGGGAGGGCCTGGAAACCACGACAGGTCAGGAGTGGGGAGCACGTGCAGCCCCAGACCTTGACGTCCAGCCACCGTCCCCCAGGACGAGGACTCAGGGCTCCTTGGAGATGTGGGGTGGGGCTAGGGAAAGGGAGGGAGCGGCCTGGGGCTTCTCGTGTTGCCAGAAAGCTAGAAGGTGCTCCAAAGTGATGACAGCATGCCGAGCTCCTAGGAAACAAGTCTGAGAGCCTGAGAAACTAAATATTCATGGTTTATTGCCCACTATTAGTATCAGCTGTTAGTATAGTTCATAGAGATGTAAACACATAATGGAATAAACAATGAATAAAGGGAGGAGAAAAAAGCGTTCTTCCTTGCAGTAAAATTCTAACCAGTTCGTGTGGAAGGAATGATGGAAACAGGAACTGACCTTTTGGCAAATAGATGGGGAGACGATGGAAACAGAGACAGACTTTATTTTCTTGGGCTCCAAAATCACTGCAGATGGTGACTGCAGCCATGGAATTAAAAGACACTTGCTTCTTGGAAGGAAAGCTATGACATACCTTGCCAGTGTATTAAAAAGCAGAGACACCACTTTGCTGACATAGGTCCGAGCTGTCAAAGCTATGGTTTTTCCAGTAGTCGTGTATGGATGTGAGGATTGGATCATAAAGAAGGCTGAGCGCTGAAGAATTGATGCTTTTGAACTGTGGTGTTGGAGAAGACTCTTGAGAGTCCCTTGGACTGCAAGGAGATCAAACCAGCCAGTCCTAAAGGAAATCAGTCCTGAATATTCTTTGAAAGAACTGATGCTGAAGCGGAAACTCCAGTACTTTGGCCACCTGACGCGAAGTGTCAACTCATTGGAAAAGACCCTGATGCTGGGAAAGATTGAAGGCAGGAGGAGAAGGGGACCACAGAGGGTGGATGCCTCTGGGAGATGGTGAAGGACAGGGAAGCCTGGTGTGCTACAGTCCATGGGGTCTCAAAGAGTTGAGAGTGGACAACAACAAAAGCAGTGGTTATTCCCGCAGGCAAGAAGCAAAGGACACTAAATCCATAGGTGAAAATAAGATGAGAAAGAAAGATATTTTCAGAATCTGAAAGTGTCTCCCCACAAGATATTAATTATTTACACATGCAAAAACTTTTAACTTGATTATGGAGAAACCAGGTATTTACCACCTTAACCCAGCAATGAAGCAAACTTCCCTGACAAAGAGACATATTTGCATCACATCTTTCACATTTTTGCCCCAAATGCATAACCTAAATTTAGTCGTGGAAAAATGTGAGACAAACTCAAATGGAAAGAGAGTCTATGAAAGAACTAGCCCGCGCTATCTTCAAGGCCGTGAAGGACAGATCAGGAAACTTCCCAGGTTGGAAGAGACTAAAAGTGACATGAGAGATAAATACAGTGTGGATTCCTGGATGGATCCTGGAGCCAGAAAGAAAAATTGGGAAAATAATAGACCAACTTGGCACTGGGTCTGTAGGTCACCTGACCGTGATGCATCAGCAGAGCTGCATGGTTTTTGTGGTTGTGTTTGGGTTATGTGAGATGTCCATGGCAGGCAGCGCCTTGGAAAGGGAGAACGGGAAGCTGTCTGTATTGCTGTTACAAGTTTGTTTTGCATAAGTCCGAAAAGATCTCACAAAGAAGACTGGATTAAACGCTTGCATTGTCCTCGTTTTGCACGAGGTATTGTTTCCCAGACACGCTGCCACATGTGCACGCACACTCAGGGTTACACGGCAGCAACCCACTTCCGTTTATAAATCGCTGGAGACGGCCTGCCTGTGGCCAAGAGCACGTGGCGAGGACGTGTCTCTGTTCAGAGGCACTGTCGTGGTCGCTGCTGAGGGTGACAGTCCTCTGCCCCGCTCACAACTTCCTTCTGTTCCTGCTCTGGCACTCGGGAGACCCCATCTGCACCCAAGTGCCACCCCTTCCCCTCTTGGAGCTGTCCCTTCGAGCTCCTAGGTGACCACGCTAAGGCTTTTGTCTCCTCTCGCAAACCTCCAACGCCCTCTCTGCCCCGTCTCACGTCCTGCCCCGATGCCAGTTCCCCATGGACTTCTCCCAGAACAGCCGCGGTCCAGGCACCCAGCCCTCTAACGTGAGGAGGTGGATGAGGCCAGAATCAGGAGCACCCTCGCCATGGCTGGCGGCTCTGCTGGCGACCGCGTCGCCCGCTGGAATTCGGCGTGATGAGAGCCGGGGAGCGGGGGTCTGGCCTCCTTCCATGTGCCTCACTCGCCTGCCTCCTGTATGGGTCGCCAGCTTTGCTCCAGGTCACCCTCGGCCTTGACTCTCATGGGACAGTGGCCATTGGTCAAGAAGCTGGGGGCCCAGACATAGCGCGGGCCAGCACCGGCCCCTGCTCCCAGGACACACCGCAAGGGCAGCTGCCCCGGAGGTGGGGTCTCTGCGTCCTGAGCCTGGGGCTCATGGCCACCCCCAGTGGCATCCCGGGCCCTGGTTTCACGGGGCGGGGTGGTCATCTCAGGACAGAGGGGAGCGGCTTCTTCGCTCAGGGAACTTTCCGCCCCACCCTACCCCGCTCCCAGGTCCTCCCCCAGGCCGGCCCTCACCCGCCTGCCCTGCCCCAAGCTCATAACTCACCTCTGCTTTCTCTCATTCACACCTGGCGGTTAGGAGCAACACACTTCCATTAACGGATCCACCGGCTCTGAAGCCCCGGGGCCCTCAGGAATCTACCGTGGTGCCAGCAGCTCAGGGAGCCGCCCACGGGATGCCCCGCTGGGCCCTCGGGTCAGTCTCAGGATGGAGGGGCGGCCAGGGACACGCATAGTGGCGGGTGTGGTCCCCACTGCGTCCGTCCACCACGCGGCCGGCTGGGGAATCTCACAGTCCCTCTGAGGACCCCGGTGCGTCCTCGGACAGTGGACTGGCCCCACCCGGTCCTTCCCGCCTCACCCCTGACCCCCGACAGCCCCTCCAAGGACTCCCATCCCGGGACACTCAGCCCATTCTCCCCTCTTCAGTGACTGCGATGGGCGGGATGCAGGGAGCCTGTGCCCCCAGGCCAGGCCAGCTCATGCTCAGACCTCTCGGTACAGACTCGCCCCATAACTTCTCCCACCGTGGGCCCGCAAGAAGATGTCCAACTTTATTTATCTCATAACCACCAGGCCGTTTGCACAGTTAAGGAGCGGGCTGCGCCCAGAGGTCTTAGAAGTGTTAACTGGACTGGACTCCTGTTACTGCTCCAGCTTCCAAACCCAGAGGCTGGCTCCCGGGAGAGCCCGGAGACCAGGGACAGACTGAAACCTGAGGCCCTGGCCCTGCCTTAGCGGAGCTCAGTGGGGCCCGGGAGTGAGTACTGGAGTCAGCGCCCGTCCCCCAGGACCTCGTCTCGCTTCCAGACCTCAGACTGGGGCACAGAGGGAGGCCCGGGAGCTGTGTGACGCCCCCTTTCTTGTGCTTGGCCTCCAGGCTAAAGGGCTGCTCTGTGACCCCAAAGGATGCTGGCTCTGCAGCCTCAGAGCCCTATCTCACTGCTCTTCATCCCCTTCCCTGGGGGCGCTCCCCTCGGGGACACTGGGCTCTCCCCGCCCCCCCTCGCCCCGGGAAGGAGCAGTGACCGCCAATGGAATTGCGGGGGCAAGGGGTGGGGCAGCACCAGGATGCCCTCCCCTGCTGGGGCGGCCGCCTGCCTGCAGGACGGCGTGCTCCTCAGACCCACGGGCAGGGGTGGGGCTGGGCCCCCTGTCCCCACGAGGCGGGGACCTGCCCGACCCGACCTGGGGCAGTGGCCTCACTCTCCGTCCAGGCTGTTCACCCCGGGAAGGAGGCATCTCTGTCTGCAGACTCTGGTCCTCCCACCACGGCTGAGCTCTGGCGGGGCCCACCGGGGTGCGTTTACCGTTAAAGAAGAGTTTGTCGTCCTTCTTGGCAGAGAGCTGACTTTCATGTTGCATCTTCTTATTAGTGCTGGCCTGATAATTCATTTTAATACGGGCTTCTTTGATGAAGAGCATGGAAAAAAAAAAAGCCAGGGAAAGCATGATGCAGGGTTGCTCTGACCCACACTGCACTTTGGAGCCTGCGGCGGGGGCGCTAACACACTTTCCAGCTTCTCCTGACAACGTGCTCTAGGGAGTCAATGTGCACAGGCGGGCATTCTCTGACCTCTGTGAACCCAGCCGTTTGGCGGATGTTCTGAGAGCTAATTCCAGAAACTGGCATTGACATATGGATGCAGAATTTCAAGTAAACGCTGACCTTCCCTGCTGCTGAATGCGTTCCATGACCGGTTGTAATTTCAGACACGCGGCTCTCACCATCGTTGAGGGTTAACCGAGTGTTCTGCTTGGAACTCAGGGTGCTATTTCCCTTTTCTGTGTATGTTTGGACCACGCTAAGCTGCAAACTCTGGGAGATGGTGAAGGACAGGGAAGCCTGGCGTGCTGCAGTCCATGGGGTTGCCAAGAGTTGGACACAACTGAGCGACTGAGCAACAACAAAATTTCACTTGGGAAAAGCACGCTGTTTTGTTCACTATCAGCTCTGTGGCCGGGGCCAGTCCATTCAGACCCTAGTTTTGTCCCCTGTCGACTGGGCTCAATTCCCCGCCCCTGCTCTCAGGAGGCTTAGGGGAGCGTCACACTCGCCGGGTAGTCAGAAGCTCCGACCTGCATGCATCCTGGGGTCCTGCAGTGACTAAACCCCACATGCACCCCGAGCACCAGGCCTCTCCTGCACGTGCCCCCAGAGACCCCCCCAGAGTACAGGAGCTTGTATCTGCACGTCTGGATTTGACCTTCCTGCCTCGGGAAGATTACAGAAAATATGGGACTACTGTGTCCTTCACATCTCCGTCTGCTTTCGCCCCAGGAGTAGCTGAGCTCAAAGATGCTGCCAAGATGAAACTGTGCATACACACCACAGACCTCCAGGAATACAGGCAATTAAGGCTTGAAAAAGTGTATACTTGCTTTTTTTCTTTGTCGGGGTCGTTGTTAATGTTGTTGAGGTTGTTCTTGTTGGGAATGTTGGTAGTGGTTTTTGTGCGTCAAAAAATGATGATCTATTTGACTCCATCATCTCCTGGACTAGAATTTCATCTTGGGAAAAGCACAGAAGGACACGTGTTAAACCCTTCTGCTCTGCATGGCCCTCAGGCAGTCGGAGAAAGCAGGACTGGACACAGGGACCCAAGGCCATGGAGAGATGGACTTGGTTACTGAAAACCTTGTCCAGGGGCGGGGAGACCACTGCCTCCCTAAGCAACTTCTGGAAACCTGAGCTTATCCGGGTCCCTGGACACGCCTGCTGGAGACGGGATGCTGGACGCCTGACCCTGCGTGGTCATGATTCTCCTTCTGCCCCGGGGGCCGCTCTGTCCCCTCTGAGACACCCTGCCTCCGTGAGCTGCACCTGGCAGGCAGGCAGGCGCGAGCGTCTTTCCTGATTTCTACCCAAGGCGGCCGGCTTCTGCCTGCGCATCCCCGCATCGCCCAGGGAGCGTCTACCGCGGGCCCTGGCCTTGCTGTCGGCAGCCCTGGACCACACCTGGCTCTGTCCTCACTGCACGTCCTCTGACACACGTGTCTCTTGGGCCTCGGGCTTCCTTGTCTGTACGATGGGGTCTGCACTTATCTCATCAGGATTTGTTTGAGGTTCAAACGAAGCCGTGCGTATAGGACACGGTTAACACAGTCAGGGACCGGGGTGGGAGCTACATGAACACACGTCAGAGCCAAGCCCCAGCCTTGACCCCCGCGGCCGAGCTGACCAGCCTGTCCACACGCCGGGTTTGGGCTGACTCCCGCCCCGCGGGGTGACCCACCCGCCCCTGTTTGCCCTGCTTTTCCTGTTTTATCAAGAACGTCCCACATCCCAGGAGCCCCTCGGTCCCAGCAAGGAGGCCGGCTGGTCCCCCAGCTCCAGCTCATGTGGAGACACATGGAAACATCCACACCTGTGGGCGTCATACGTGTAACTGTCTCTGGAAAAAACCCCAGGTAGAGATGAGCCCAACAGTCGTGCAAGGTGAGAAAAGCCCAAAGGTGCTTTTAAACCTCGTGTATTTCCTAATGTAAACTTTCCTTTCAGAGAAAGGAGATGCTGAACGTGCACACGGACAACGACCAGACCTGCTTCACACAGAGCGCGCGCTGAGCCCCGTGTGAACGCCCGCGGGGCAGCCGGCGGCCTCTGGACGTCACACCTGCAGGACGCTGACCGCTGACCCCGCAACGGTCCTGGAGACTGGACACCCGCCGTGGGCACTGTCAGACCCTCCAGGACAGCGTGCCCAAGCGGGCACCTGACCCCGGCCCCGGGGCTGCGGGCGCCCCCGTCACCGCTCCCGTCGGGCGGGGCCTCAGACCCGGCCACCTCCCCCGCCTGTGCAGCTTGCACCAGGGTATCTGGGCGACGGCCCCGCACCCCCCATCCTACCCAGACGTGGCCGTGTTTGAGAGGAGGAGGTTCCTTACCAAATATTGTAGCCATATCATCATCCAGACTACTTAAATTTGCTGGCGTTTCAGTGCTTGAAGCTAGGGGAGAAATAAAAACCCTAGTAGGTTAACAACGTTCCTTGAACTGGCACTGACTTCTCTCTAAATAGGTTTGGTTTTGTGGGCCCACCAGCCTGCTCGAGGGGAGGGAGACCTGCTTGGGATCTGGGGACCCAGGGCTCTTCTGGAAGGAGGTAGGAGGGTGATGATGGTGGCCCTGCCCTGGGAACTAGCCCCACTCCTGGCAGGCTCACTGGTGCCGCCCTCGGGGAGGGTAAGAAGGGACACATGCGTCCTTCTGTGAAAACCACACTCTTCTCCCCGATGATGAGTTCCAGCCACGAGCCTGTCTGGGGGCCGAGGACGTGGCGGGGAGGAAAGGAGACGGGCACGGCCGCCCGCCCTCTGCCCCTCTGGTTGGGGACCTAGAGAGCCCCGCCCCTGCGGCTCCTCGTCTGTAAACAGCGATCCCCGGGGGGCTCGGTCCCCGGGGGCTGGCCTCTGGAAGCCAGTCCTCCGTGGGGCCCTGGACCCCTGTCTCCACCTTCCCGGCCTCGCTGACCTGAATCAGCCATGCGGAGCCGGGCAGGGTGCGGGGCCCTGAGTGCCGGTCCCCGCTGCACCCCCAGGGTGTCTCCCACTCTTCGCAGAGCTGGGGTTGGGGCCCACGTCCTCCACTCAAGGTCAAGATCAGCCTTGTCCTCCAGCCCCGGGGAGACCAGAGAGCAGACGGCCACCCCCAGGATCCCCGGGGACCCCAGGAGACCAGAGAGCAGACGGCCGCCCCCCAGGACTCCTGGGGACCCCAGGAGGCCAGAGAGCAGACGGCCGTCCCCTAGGAGCCCCGGGCAAGGCCGCCTTCCCACTGCGGCACTCAGAGCGTTCAGGTGGTGTCTGCGGGCATTCAAGTTCCTGCACTAAACCAATGACGACGCTGATTTTGAAATGGTTTTAGTGACGGACAATCTGCATAGCAATCGCTCATCTGCACGCACGCGGGCTTAGAACAATGCAGGAAAACTGCAGAGAAAGGTCTGTGCTGTGATGACAATCGCCTCCCAGTGCGCTGACCTCCGTCAGCGCCGCAAACAGAAGCACAGTCCTCTTCGGAGGCGACGTTAGCGAGTCATTACTGACGGGCACAGCTGCTCCTGTGAGCGCTTTGTTAAAAACATTCTTCTCGTTTTGCGTCTGTCCCTAATTATAATGGAGCCATTGTGCAAGCCCGCCCGCGCGCGTGTGCAGAGAAATATTGATGTTTGGTGACATCCGCCCGGCCCGTGCAGCACGCGGTCAGGTGTGGTTGCCTGTCCACCTGTGTCTCCTCCGCCGTCCGGGGGTCCCCCAGCCCTGTGCCCGCGCGGGGACGACGCTGCTTGCCCCGTGTCTGCACAGTGCGCGTCCTGGCCCCGCACGGGCTCGCGTGGAGCTCTGCGGGCGCACTCTGCTCCATCCGGGGAGTCAGGATGATGACCTCTGCCCTCGCGGGGCCCAGGGCTGCCCCCTTCCTGGCCTCGGGGTCAGGCCAGCCCGGTGTCTGCCGAGGCTGGAGGCCGGAGCAGAGACCACGGCCCGGGACCCCCCTGAGCTGGCCTCGGGGTCAGGCCAGCCCAGTGTCCGCCGAGGCTGGAGGCCGGAGAGAGACCACGGCCCAGGAACCCCCTTCCCAGCCTCGGGGTCAGGCCAGCCCGGTGTCCGCCGAGGCTGGAGGCTGAGAGCAGAGACCACGGCCCGGGACCCCCCTGAGCTGTCCTCGGGGTCAGGCCAGCCTGGTGTCCGCCGAGGCTGGAGGCCAAGAGCAGAGACCACGGCCCGGGACCCCCCTGAGCTGTCCTCGAGGTCAGGCCAGCCCGGTGTCCACCGAGGCTGGGGGCCGAGAGCAGAGACCACGGCCCGGGACCCCCCTGAGCTGTCCTCGAGGTCAGGCCAGCCCGGTGTCTGCCGAGGCTGGAGGCCGAGAGCAGAGACCATGGTCCGGGACCCGCCCTGAGCTCCCTCAGGGTCGCCGCGGACGCTCTGTTGGGACGAGGAGCCGGCCGGGCTCAGGGCTGCATCGGGAGACTCGGGTCAGTCCCAGCGGGAGCCGTTTCAGCCGACGCCGGGGCGGAGAGCCACAAAAGGAGCTGCAGTGGGGAGCCAGCGCGGGGTGAGTCCCCGTCCCCGCCTGTCACAGACCCCGCGTCCCGGCACCCAGGGGATGCCTCCCTGCAGGAGCCTCAAAACTCAGTGTCCTGAGGAAAGACCGCTGGAGACGCCAGCTTCTTCACGGCGAGGTCAGGCAGGGGACCCCCTGCCCTCCCGCCCAGACCCGGAGTGGGCTGGGCCTCCCCGGTCACTTGGGGCCGGGCCGAGGCCGTGTCCTCCCCCGGGGGAGCTGCCCGAGCCCTGTGGGGATCCCCCAGGCCGCTCGTCCACTGGGAGCCGGGCAGGGGGCCTGGCAGGGCCTCGTTCCTTGGGCTCGTCCCTCTGAGGAGGGTGAGAGGGGGCCTGGGCTCAGGTCTCCCGGCAGAAAAGTGGGGTCATGGGGGACCCCGCCCCCGCACTCCTTGGGCAGCGAGTCACATCCCAGGAAGGGGGCATCCACTGTCGCCTTCCTCCACCCAGGGGTCGGGATGCAGCGGCCGGAGCCCAGCGGGGCCTGCCCGGGCGGGATTCGAACCTGCCACCTGTAAGGGACATTCTGAGACCCGGGGGGAGGTTTGGGCCGGGATCGGCCCTGCTGGGGAGCTTTCTTCATTTTGTCAGTGCTTCAGTGACACTGCAGGTGCGTGAAAGGAAAATGCCCTTATCTTAGCAAGACGCGTTTGCAGGGAATCCTAAGACATTTTGGGCGATGGCAAAATACTCCAATAACCACAAAAGTGTGTGTGTGTGTGTGCAAAACAAGATGGCAAAATGTATATGACTGAAACCAGGTAATGGAGTTTCTTTCCATGACTCCTCTACTCTTGGGTAAGCTAGAAATTTCCATCATGAAAGCTAAAGTATATAATGCACGCTACTCTCCCATGGAGTGTGGGATCCGAAAAATTCTTTGAATATAGGATAGCTGTGCAGCTTGCTCCGTCCTCCAGGAATAAGTGGTAAATCTGGGGCGGCACACAGGGGAAGGGCCTGGGAGAACCCCGCACCCCCGGACTCACCCGGGGGCCACATGTCCTCCCGGCCACGACCGCCCCGAGGCTGTACCTGAGGTCACGTTGATCGGCGGGAGCTCGGCTCCCTGCCCGCAGTAGAGCAGCAGGACCAGGAGGGTCACTCCCGTGGTGGCCGCCATCCCCTCCAGCAGAAGGAGGACCCTCTCCTGAAGGCCCCTCAGCTTCTCCCGCCTCGGTCTCCAGGACGCAGCGGAATGCCCAGGGTGTGTGACATCATGGCAGGAGAGGAGCCGGGTCCTGCCCGTATGTAGGGGGGCAGAGAGAGTTGTGCTCAGGGTCTGTAGCTGGCAAGGGGGTGGGAGGTGGGCTGGGGTCCTGTTCTGGCTCCTTCTTTACTCCCGGAGACCCGCTGGCTGTTTCCCCAGCTGTCCTGGAAGGTGAGGACGCGGGGACAGCTCAGATCCGCTGAGTCAGAACCTATATCTTCACAGATGCCCGGGAGACACACGTGTGTAGTGAGTTTGGACTACAGGGTATGGTTTTCAGTGGTGGCTCAGTGGAAAATAACCCGCCTGCCAATGGAAGAGATGCAAGAGACCTGGGTTCGATCCCTGGGTTGGGAAGATGCCCTGGAGTAAGAAATGGCAAGCCTCTCCAGTATTCTTATCTGGAGAAGCCCATGGACAGAGGAGCCTGGTGGGCTACAGTCCATGGGGTTGCAAAGAGTCGGCCATGACTGAGGCTGAGCACACACTGGCTCTCCCAGGGCAGGAAAAGGTTTTCCTCTGCTCGTTGGGGGTTCCTGACTGGGTCTGAAAGTTACACTGACAAAGAGAGACCCCCAGGAGAAAAGCATACACATTGATTTAATGTGTCTGACGTGAAATGGAAACCTTCACAAGGAAATGAAGGTGTGAGGAGACGGTTGGATGGACTTGAGGGTTTTCATCCTGGCTCTGATGAGGAAGGGACAGTCCTGGAGGGATGCGGTTGGTCAAGGAGTAGGAGGCAGGTGTCGTGAACAGGGCCCACTGGTGGGGATTTTTTTTTTCCTTTTTATTGTGTATTGGAGTGTAGCCAATTCACAGTGTCATGAGAGTTTCAGGTGAGCAGCAATGGGCCTCAGTCAGACATGTGCACGTATCCGCTCTCCCCAAGCCCCTCTCCCATCCAGGCTGCCGCGTAACATTGGCAGAGGTCCCTGAACTGTACAGTAGGTCCTTGCTAGTAGTGTATTTTAATTAAAATTTTTTTATTTTGTATTATAGCCAGTTAACAATGCTAACAATAATTAATAATGTCAATTATAGCCGATTAACAACGATGTGCTAGTTTCAGGAGGACAGCAAAGGGACTCAGCCGTACACACACACTCTTCGTCCGTTGTCCCCCAGGCCCCCTTCCCGTGACCCTGAGCAAAGCCCCCTGAGCTGTACGGCAGGTCCGTGTCGTCTTGGGCTTCTTCTCGGCGCACATTTGTCTTCAGAGACGAGGCTGCTCCTTTCTTCCGGGTGTGGAGTGGATTCCAGGGAAGGAGGGTGGAGGCAAGGTCAGAAGACCTTCCTGTTTCTGCCTCCTCATGTTCTTCAGCGTAAGGAGTGGTCCTGGGTTTTGGAAGAGCTTTTCCTGCACCCCATCGTTCTCCTGTCTGAAACTTTCCCAGGAAGACTCACAGTCCAGAATCTGATCTCTACCGAGTGGCCCAGACTCTCAGCCCTGCACCTGTCTATGGAGACAAACTGAACCAAAAAGGATTCCTCGAGGATCCTGAAGGGTGCATGGCCACACGTGGCCTGCCAGGACCACACGGTGAGGTTGTGGGAAGAGCAAGCCTGAACCTGGGGCTCTGCCCTCATCGGGGTCCAAGGGTGGAGTGTCTGGGGTTTCACCCGCACACTCTTTATAGGTGGCTTGAAACGTAGGAGTGGGAATTTGAGCACGGATGGGAGAAGCAGGCCACTCAAATGGTCAGTTATCCGGTTTACCCAGGACTTCCTAACAGGGGAACTTGGCGGGTGGGGCAGCCTGGCCCCTTCTTCAGTTGTTTGGCTAGTAACTATACCATATAGCTGGCAATACGTTTATTTGAGATGGATGTCTTCGAAGCTGATGCCGTTGCAGTCAAAACCTCAATGTCAAGCACTTAGATTACAATCAAAAGCTTTATGTCAGGTACAACAATGTACATCCTCCAAAACCAAATCCAGTCAAAGCTTTGTTGCATAACCAGAGTTTCCCACCGTGTCCTGCTATAAGGAGAACAGAGTCTTATTGGACTCAAGGGAATAACCAGACTTCTATGACGATAAGAATACTCAGGAAGAGTTTTCCAGTCCTGGAGAGATCAGGGAGAAAGCTAAGTGGTTCTGTTCTGTTTGCAAAGGTATAACTCAGCAACTGGCTCTGAGTTACAGGTAGCTTATGGCTTCCCTGGCGGCTCAGTGGTAAAGACCCCACCTGCCAATGCAGGAGATGCTGGTTTAATTCCTGGGTGGGAAAGAACCCCTGGAAGGAAAAGGCAACCCCCTTGAGTATTCTGGCCTGGAGAATCCCATGGACAGAGGCTTCTGGCAGGCTAGGGTCCATAGGGTCACAAAAGTGTCGGATGCGACTGAGCAATTGGACAATAACAGGTAGCTTAAGAGAAAAGAGGAAAGTGGTCCCTTAAATCTGGAAAAACAGACGTTGAAGAATCTGAAGTTTTAACAGAAAAGCCATAAAAATCTTAGCTAACCATTCTTCCTCAGTTCATTTAGTCCCTCCCCTGTATTGAATTCTTGTTCTGCTTGATCTGAGTCGGCAGTTACATGAATCCATCAGCTTCTCCACCCATCCTGAAGAATTTTGCCCCGCACAGTGGTGTGACCTTAAAGTTATTTAAGCAAAGGGGCCAGGAATCTTTGCTCCCAGAGGACCGTCCTTCCCCATGTCCCAAGGGTGGTGCTTTTTTTGTTTAAGATGAAGAACTTTGGCCTATATTTGATTACAAGAGCAATTGGGAAAATACCACAGTGAAAAAAATAGCTGTCTGTAAATGATAAAAGGCTTAAAATGACTACAGGTAAAGATTTGATGAGAGTTTACAATTGGCAAGGCAATTTGGTTGTTCCTGTGAAGGTAACTGGAACGATAAATAGCACTATATTAGGACATACCATGGAAAGCAAGGATGTTGACAAATTTTTAGGAACTTCTTATAATTTCTGAAACAAACTTTCATCCATATAAATATAACCTATGGAAGATTAAGTATCACTTTTTATTTGAGAATGTTTCCAATACCGTTTAACATAGCAAATATACCTAAGGAGTTCAGCATCTCTTTTTACAAAATGGGAGACCAAATCCTTTGAGATCTTCTGAGATTCTCTGGGAAATTTCTGAGTCTCAAGGTCAGGAAGATTGCATTTGGAATTTGATTTTGGAAAGTTGTCCAAAATGTCAAAAAGTTTTGAATACTTGACTAAATAGGTTCACAAATCACTATGAAAAATATTTATCTGACCAAAATGACAACAAAAGACTTCACAAATGAGTATAGGGAATAACATGATTAAAAAAAAACTTAGCACTTCCAGTATTGGGAAGACTCAGCTTTCTTTCATAATCAAAGACATGAGAAAGACAACCGGAAGTATGTGGAATCTTTGCTTCCTAGGTGGCTATTCAAAATATAAAGCGAAAGGGCCTGGGGGCCCAGGAGAGGGGTGTGGAGCGGAGGGTCCAGCCAGCACCCGCCAGCTTCTTTCTCCCAGGCCCAAAGCAGGAGCCCTAGTTGGCTGCAGCCGAGCAAGCTGCTCCACACAGGTGCTTGGGCTGTCACGGAAGACCGAGGGACACAGGAGGGACCTAGGGGGCTGCCTGGCCTGCCAGCCCCAGAGACGGTTGTCAGGAAGAAACTCACCGCTGGCTTGGTCTCTCCAGCCATGGCAGGGGAGGGGCACCGGCCCCTCAATAAACTTGTCTCTTTTCCTCTTTGAAAAAAAAAAAAAAAAAAAATATATATATATATATATATATATATATATATATATATATATATATATAAAGCAAGTCTTTCACAGTCTCTTATTAAGAATCTCTCTCTCTTGGAACAAGTATACTATCAAGGGTGAACAGACCACCAGCCCAGGTTGGATGCATGAGACAAGTGCTCAGGCTGGTGCACTGGGAAGACCCAGAGGGATGGGATGGGGAGGGAGGCGGGAGGGGGGATCAGGATGGGGAACACATGTAAATCCATGGCTGATTCATGTCAATGTATGGCAAAAACCACTACAATATTGTAAAGTAATCAGCCTCCAACTAATAAAAATAAATGAAAAAAAAAAAGAATCTCTCTCTTTAGTCGTTTAGTCATGTCTGACTCTTGCGACCCCATGGACTGTAGCCTGCAAGGCTCCTCTGTCCATGGGATTCTCCAGGCAAGAATAGGGAGTGGGTTGCCATGTCCTTCTCTAAGGGATCTTCCCGACCCAGGAATCGAACTGGGGTCTCCTGCAGTGCAGGCAGATTCTTTACCAACTGAGCTATGAGGGAAGCCCTTATTGTTATTCTTATTAAGAATAGTCCAGGGAAAAAAAAGAACAGTCCAGTAGTCCAAGATGACTTATCCCATATCACATGAATTTGAAAAACACTTGAGTCAGTTCCAATATTTCTAAGAATTTTAGGAATATTTACTTTACATAAGTGATTATTTTTCTCAAAGCCAATTAAAATAGAGCTCTTCAAGAAGTTTTTCAAGTTCATTTTGACAGTATCATTCTTAGATAGAAAAACAGTACATACACATAAATACATAAACACACAGACAGATGCTCTAAAACAATGACCAGTATCAACTTGGGATTTTAAGAATCGAAACTCAAGAGTCACGGATTCAGATAAAACCCACAGAGCATTCTGGGGGAGAGAAAGAGTCAGGGACTTATAAGGGCAAAAGGACACACAGCTGTTCGAGTTTGCCTGGCAAGAATTATAATTAACTCTGACAGAAGAAAGGAAATATTCTTCCGTGAGGGATAGGCTATCTCAGGTTATTTAGGGCAAGGGTCTGATAAGTATCTTGAGTTTCTGGAAAGTGTGCAGATGTTCTGGAGGCCAGCATCAAGACCATAAATGGTCAGGGTGCAGATCCCACTGGGGCTGAGACGTGCACAACCCCAACTTCATCCACGGCCTCCGGTCCATTCAGAGGCTCTCTTGGCAAGACTGGTGCGATTTTGATTTCCCCTCACAATGCAAATAGAGTTCTACAGTCATCAGGAAACAGACTGCCTGTGCTTTTTTCTTTTCCCCAAGTGCAGGATAGTTCCATCCCAACGTTTGATCTCTTGCAGCACCCGCAAGCATAGTGACAGGGGTTGA
Organism: Dama dama; assembly: GCF_033118175.1. Taxonomy (NCBI): domain Eukaryota; kingdom Metazoa; phylum Chordata; class Mammalia; order Artiodactyla; family Cervidae; genus Dama; species Dama dama. The sequence continues at coordinate 88,223,462 of NC_083710.1, forward strand.
CGAGCAGGATGGTTGGGTGTGGGTTTTACTTCTAGAGTTACATTTCTGTGTTGCAAAGACTCCATGAATAGGACAAGGACTGTTATTTTTAATTCTTCCAAGAAGTGGTGCAGCCTCAGTGATAACATTAACAAGTCTTCCTGCCCATCCAACCACACTATTGTTTAGTGTCGGGAAGACTTTTTGGCTGGGCAGGGATTAAAGACGCCACGGTGCCTCAGGTTTAATTCTGCTTTTCTGTAAGCTATTCCACAATGGCTTCAGGGTGCTTGCCCTCCTCTCTCGAGTGCAAGTTCTAAACGGCTTCTACCAGGCCTGATCTCAGCCTCCTACCGGGCCACCCTCTGCCAGGACAGCAGGTCCCAGGGGAGGGTCTGGCTGTTTGCTATCTTGATTGGGGGGTAGGGTGGGAGGGTCTCTCCAGGGAGTCGATGGGCCTGTCGCAGAACTCCAGGGCGATCGGGTGCGGAGGACAGCCCTTAGCAGCCAGCCCTGCTGAGTGAGTTGTGGGTGTTCATGGATGTTCTCAGCTCTAAATCTGGTAGAATCTCCTGAGAGGGAGGTGGGGAAGGCGGGCAAAGGGCTCCATGATTTAACAGATCTGTTACCGTCCAGAGGCCACGAGTTCTTCCTGGTGGGGGACCGGGGCGCACTTGCACGGGGGCTGCGTGGGGGGCCTGGGGCTGAGGGCGTCTGAAGACAGAGCACCAGGGTCCCAGGCCCAGTGCTGAAGGCGGTTCCTGGGTGTCAGCATCCATAGACATCTGCCTCATGCCTGGAGGTCAGGCTGGTGTTCTGTGAAAGAAGAAGTTAAAAGCAGACAGCTGTATATTTGTGGCTGATCTATGTGTCGTATGGGCTTCCCAATGCAGGAGATGTAAGACATGCAGGTTGGATCCCTGGCTTCGGAAGATCCCCTGGAGAAGGAAATGGCAACCCACTCCAGTATTCTTGCCTGGAGAATCCCATGGACAGAGGAGCCTGGTGGGCTACAGTCCACGGGGTCACACAGAGTCGGACATGACTGAGTGATTTAACACGCACAGGATGAAGTGCAATAGCAGGCAAGACCAGAGCCCTGTAAGAATTTACAGATGTCCTGAATGTTAGTACAGAGAGTATATGCAATGTTTGGGAAGAAATTTCTAGATATTTTTGGAAGGAGAAGATACACTACATAAGAAAACCACATTTTCTATTATTTGTTACTGAAACAGTCAGAGAAACCATATCCTTATGCTTCTTTGTGGCTTAAAGGTTTCTGGCCTCATAAACTGATGGAGGTGAACATGTCTGTGTGTTGTGGGTGAGAATGGATGGTCTCGGTGTTAAGTGGATCAGAGTGAAGAGTCTGGGACAGACTTGCCAGAGATACAATAGACTGAGCTTCACATGGGCAGCAAGAGGGGAAAGTTAGAGGCCAGCAGCAGTGGTTAAAATTAAGAAACTTTCAGATAGCAATCAGAGGTTCACGGAAACCCTCGGGATGCTCTCCAGTCTGCGTCTTGGGTCGGAGGCCGGTGCGCTCACCAGGGGCAAACCGCGGGCGCTGCTCCCTGGACTGTCTCTGTGGACACACTCACACTCTAGTTACCTTGTTCCTCTTACACGTTTGCAAGGAATTACTGGCTTTAAAAGTGACCACGCCCGTCTTACACTTTGGTGCCTTCACGCCCAGCCCTGAGAGCCGTCCTCTGCCAGCCTGCCCGGGCAGCTCCCCTCACCTCCCCTGGTCCAGGGTGGCCAAGTTTTTTTCCATGTGGCCGGAGAAGGGCCTCTTGGTGGTTGCCTGCCTGCTGACCGGTTGAGGTTGGGGTCCTTTGTGGTCTGAATGAATGGATCTGGCCCTAAAGAATAATCACCTTCTTCTGTCTGTTCTTAGCAGGGAGGCCTTGGCATCTGTCCAGCACTTAATGAGAAATCATGGTCCAATTATGCTTTATTTTTTTCTCCTCACTTCTTTGTGTGTTTGACATAATGGTGACAATGAAAGAAACTTGAGTGGCAAACGCGTCAATAAAATAAAAGCATGTTGCAATTATATTCTGACCTTGATGTTTTTGCTCCATAACTGTAATTTCTGCAAGATGCATTCTGTGTAATAATGTGTGTTCATGCCTCTCAGTGTTTGCGTCTCGATGTTTGCTAGTAGGGTTAGCGACTGCTACTTTGCCCTCAGAGGAAGTGACACTTTTAAAACTTGTCAACATGACTGAATGCCCAAGTTTTTTATATTAAAAAATTAATTTTTTTTGTTTTTCATGCTGATAAAAATCTGGCTGCATTCCAGTTATCAGGATAAATGAGTGTGCTGTCCATAGAAACAAGCTCTTCTATTTAAATGAAGAGCAGATAAAGCTATACCTGTGATGAATCTACTCTATTCAGAGGCAGATCATAGCACCGTGATCTATGAAGTGGTTTATGCAGGCTGGGTAGCTTTTTAGAGGAGGGCTCCTCACCTTCACCTCGAACTTCTCGGGCTAAGTTCTCTGTGTCTCTGGAACCTAGATCATTTTAGACAAAAGGGGAAAGATAGAAAAGGCCGAGTCTCCCTCTCCTCTTTCACGTGCGAGGCATTTCTCTTTCATTGGTGTCTTGGGCGATCGGGCTTTAAGCGCTATCTTTCCTTGGGATTTACAGCACCGGAGAGGACAGAGTGACCCCGCATGGCCCCTGGGAAAGGGACAGGGCAGGCTGGGCCTTCCAAAACTCTTCTGCTCACCCTGCCAGCCGTCTGCCCAGAGCAGCTGTCCACGGAATGCTAGGGTTGTGCAGGAATACTAGTTCTGATAATTCAGGAAGCTTTTCCGTCACAGGTCGTTTTCTGGGAGGAGTGTGGTAAGGACGGCAGTTTCGTTATCAGGTTAATAAAGTCCTGTAGGCTGTGCTCTGTAGCTGAGTGTGGTGCCGTTTACAGACCTGTGCTGCTTTCCTAGGTTTCAGTAGCAAATTTACATGTAGGAGAATCATAATATTGACCTCTGTACTAGCCAGTCATTTTATGTCAAGTTGCTTTTCTAAAAAACACATCATGGAGAATTGACCACGAGGCTGAGAAAATGAAAGGCTATTTTTTCGAGTCATGTTTCAATGAACTTTAACAAAAACAAGCGGACCACTAGATTCACTTGGAGTAACGTCCGATGACTTCTAAGGTCGTAGAGGCGGTCTCAGCTTGGAGAGGTTGGTGTGCTGAGGGTGGCTTGCCTGGCTTTGCACAGGCGGGTCTGCCAAAGTTCACAAAGCGGTTCCTACATTTCTGATTAAGTTACAGCTAACACAGCTGTGGAAGAGAGGCCTGGGTGGATGGACTGCGAGTGTAAGCTTTAGTCCACAGATACTTTAAAGGGAAGATTTAAGACTCCGTTTTCTGAACATCTCTGATCCATGTAATCATTGTTTTGATCAAAATGTCTTTCTAACTGAAACTTCTTTTAAACTATTTGTTGGGACCTCCTGATCCCAGATGTCTCGTGGCCCAAAAATCAAAACATAAAACAGAAGCACTATGGCAACAAATTCAATGAAGACTTTTAAAATGGTCCACAAAAAAAAAAAAAAATCCAGAAAACAAACAGAAGCCCTCAGGGCAGCAGAACGCTCCGCCGTGTCCGACTCCTTGTGGCCCTGTGGACTGCAGCCCGCCGGGCTCCTCTGTCCGTGGGATTTTCCAGGCAAGAATACTGGCGTGGGTTGCCGTTTCCTCCTCCAGGGGATCTTCCCGACCCAGAGGTTGAACCCGTGTCTCCCGTGCTCCTGCATTGACAGTCTGGGCTTTCACCAGTAGCCCCACTTGGGAAGCCCAAAATCCAGTGTACTTTTGGTTTAAGGAAGGCGGGAAGGACTGAATGAATGAACTCTGTGGGTAATTAGCTAGGATGACAAGCCATTCTTTTAAGTAGATTCACAAGAAGGAAAATCATCTTTCTTTCCTGCCTGTGATGAATTGAGTTTTTTTAATAGAAAAATTCATTACTAAATTTAACTTTTATGCCATTAACTGGGAATAAGGAAAAGGATGGGAATTTTAAAAAAGCGTCATTAAGTAGATGATTATATATCATTTAAATTAAAATCGCTTCCTTAAAACTCTACTCTTAGGCTTTAAAAACCTCTATAAAGCTATTACCATAGCTTTTTTTTTTCTAACCTGTGCTTTGCAGGAGAAATAATGAATAAATATTAAAAGGTATGTTTTTTACACCCCAATTTTTAAAAAATTAAATTTAGAATTCCAACTTCTTTATGTTTTCTATGTAATATGTTCCACACCTATTAGTAATTCCAAACATCTAGTAACATTTGGGAGGAAAACAATATTGCACTTTAATACTAGCCTAACCTGCTGTGATGAAAGAGGAGGGTGAAAAAGTTGACTGAAAACTCAACGTTCAGAAAATTAAGATCATGGCATCCGGTCCCATCACTTCATGGCAAATAGATGGTGAAACAATGGAAACAGTGAGAGATTTTATTTTCTTGGGCTCCAAAATTATTGCAGATTGTGACCACAGCCATGAAATTAAAAGACGCTTGCTCCTTGGAAGAAAAGCTATGACCAACCTAGACAGCATAAGAAAAAGCAGAGACATTACTTTGCCAACAAAGGTCCTTCTAGTCAAGGCTATGGTTTCTCCAGTGGTCATGTATGGATGTGAGAGTTGGACTGTGAAGAAAGCTGAGCGCCGAAGAATTGGTGCTTTTGAACTGTGGTGTTGGAGAAGACTCTTGAGAGTCCCTTGGACTGCAAGGAGATCCAACCAGTCCATCCTAAAGGAGGTCAGTCCTGGGTGTTCATTGGAAGGACTGATGTTGAAGCTGAAACTCCAATACTTTGGCCACCTGATGTGAAGAGCTGACTCATTGGAAAAGACTATGATGCTGGGACGGACTGGGGGCAGGAGGAGACGGGGACGACAGAGGATGAGATGGCTGGATGGCATCACCGACTTGATGAACTTGAGTTTGGGTAGACTCCGGGAGTTGGAGATGGACAGGGAGGCCTGGCGTGCTGCAGTCCATGGGGTTGCAAAGGGTCAGACACGACTGAGAGACTGAACTGAACTGAACTGAACCTGCTGTGTCTGCCAGGCGTCTGCGGGGGGTGGGTGGTGCCAGCCCAGGGCTGGCGCTCAGCTGTGGGCCGCGGGGGTGGGCTCTCGAGAAAGGAGTCTCGGCAGGAGCGTTGGGAGGAAGGCGGAGGTGGTGTCCACCCCCCTCACCTGTGAGTGTAGGTGCACGGTTGGCGTGCAGGCCACGCACTCGCATCCCACCTCCTTCTCCCGATTGGCTTCCTGGCCGTGTGAGCAGAGGGCTCGGAGGTGTGGGTCTCCGGTGACCAGCACGTGTACCTGCCCCTTCTGAGCGGGGTCCCAATTCCAGGCTGAGCCCTGGGCATGGGGGCACAGCCCCGGCTGGACGCAGAGGCTCCGCAGGCGAGGTGAGGGAGGCCCACGAGGGTGGCCAGGGCTCGGGACCTCCTCTGCGACTGATCGGGCTGTGAGCTCCCCTCGGCCTCTGTTCTCCTGTCTGTAAAGTGGTGACAAGCGCTGCCTTGCCGAGCCGGGGAGGGACGTCAGCGAGGTGACGGGGTCAGGGCCAGCCGGGCACGGGGCGACCTCCTGGGCGACTCCTGCGCCTGCCTCAGTCTGCTCAGGTCTCCCGGGCCTGTGGGGCCTTATGGAGCTGGGTGGCCCCTTCACCGTCGCCCTCAGGGGCCTGGAGGAGGTTCTCGGGGCCTGTGGGACAGCCGGTCACCCCGGGTCACTTGGAGGGCACCCAAGAGTTCGGGCAGCTAATCTGAAGTGGAAAGACGCTGGGCTAGAGGAGCCTTGGTGGGTCCTAAGCTTCGAGGAGGCACGAAAGTTGGCAGGCTCCCGGGAGCCCATGTGTGGCTGAGGCGTCGTGTCCCGGGCGCTGCTGCAGTCTATGGGCCGAGGTTCTGTGTTTAATGTATGTTCCGGCCGTTGCTCATCTGTTCAATCTCTCAGTGTGTGTGAGCGACAGAAGATTCTGAACATGTAACTGAACTGGTTGAGGAGATGGACGTTTGATGTCTCTCCAGAGTCTTCTTGCAGAGAACCCCAAAGTGTGGCTTGAACTCAGCAGTTGTGTTCCCAGAAACGTCCCTGAGAAGCAACATCTGCTGCTATTTAAAAGCTTCCTTCAGACCCACCGCCCAGAGGGCTGAGCTGGTGGAGGTGCGGGCGCCCTGGCCCAGAGCTGGCAGGGCGGGGGCCGGAGCCCGTGTCCCCAGGCACCCTGTGCTCCTTGCCTGCCGTCAGGCCCAGGATCACAGAACTGGAAGGGGCCCAAAAAGCAATTCGTCCAACCCCTGCCCTGGAAGAGCATTTGTAAACGGTTTTTTAAAAAAAAGTCCAGCTGAGGTCGAGACACGATCCTGTCACTTGGCAGCGGCTGAGCGTGGGATTAAAACTTCCAGAAAGTCAAATGGAAAAAAGCCGCCGTGACAGAAGGAGATGAGAGGCCGTGACTTTACGGGGAGGAGCGTGCTGCTGCCTGAGGCCGATAGGCTTGCGTAGACAGTTTGGTTGCCATGTTGTTGCTGTTTAGATGCTAAGTCGCGTCCGACTCGGCGACCCCATGGACTGCAGCCTGCCAGGCTCCTCTGTCCACGGGATTCTCCAGGCAAGAGTACTGGAGTGGGTTGCCATTTCCTCCTCCAGGGGATCTTCCCGTCCCAGGCATCGAACCCAGGTCTCCTGCCGTGGCAGGCAGGCTCTTTGCCGCTGAGCCTCCGGGGAAGCCCAGGGTGTTGTATGGAGGGTGTTAACTCGGCAAACTGCTCCTCAGCTGCCGCGCCTCTTTTCTGAACTGGACAACTTTGCAGGTACATTCACAGCCTATTGGCTAAACACATGCATTCCTAGCCCCTGTTTAAGTTTTCACTCCCTTAGAAGCAGGCAACTCCAATTATTTGTTTAAATTAACAAGGAAAAACCTTAAACTTACATAAAGGCTGCATAAACTTACATAAAGTAGTAGTACAATAAAGCAGTTTTTCCTGAACCGTTTGAGAGTAAGTTGAGGTTGTGATACTCCATCACTCTGATGTGCTTCATTATGTATTTTTTTTTTTTTTACAAACAATGCCTACATGACTTAAAATACTATCAGAATCAGGAAAGTAGTGTTGATGCATTATATGTTGTGCAGTAACACATTCCTTAAAATTACCCCTATCTAGTCTTCAACCCCATTTACGATTAACCCTTAAACTTCAAGTTTATAATTGTAATAAAATGAAGTAAATAGCTTTTCTATATCTTAGTAACATCCAACTATAAGATGTGATAAAAATATTCTTCACATTAGAGCAAAAACTATACCAGGTGAGGGATATCACCGTAAAACACCCAAGATATACAAAGTAATTTTGTATATACAAAAGATGTCTCTGTGGGGGGGATGTAATGAAGTGAGGTGTTTCCTTTTAACTGCCCAGAAATGGACCCAAAGTTGACAGGAGCATAAGAAACAGAAGCACAAACTCCATCACATAAAATATGAAGACATTAAAACTCTAACCCTTTAAACAGGAGAAAGTGCTACTAAAGCAGTGACGATCTCATGGGTGCAGGGATTCAAGTGTGCAGTTAAAAAATAAATACAAAGGGACATGGCAGAGCTGTTTTTAACATATCATTAAGTTTATGGGTTAAAGAAAACCACACAAAATGACACTCCATATTTTAATTCTACTTTGCATTTTCTCTGAGAAAGCATGCTTGCAAATGTATAAAAAATCTGAAAAAAGCATAGTAAATTGATGAGAATTGCAGGGTTAGGGAGTAGGGGGAGGTACGGCTGTTGTTTATTATTACTTGTTAGTTTTCTGGAACTGTTCAAAATGTACTTGTATTGCTCGTATAGTTAAATTTTGATTAGAAAGATAATTGTAAAAATTACCAATTTTTTCTCCTGTTGTCAAGCAATAGCGATCAGACCAGGTCAACTTCTTTTCCTTTCCTGTGTCTCCCACTGACTTGAACTTGCAGAAGTGTAGCTAAAGATGGTCTGAAATGACTAAATAACACCGGGAGAAATAGAAAATAACCTCTTGTGACTGGAGAAGTAGTTACTACAACCGCATCCCCGGATAGAGAGGTTCATGGCTCAAGTCAGGGTGAGACACGGGCTGGATGCAAAAGAACCTCAGTAATGATTTCAGACACAGCAGACCCATCTGGGCTTCCTTGGGGCGTGGTGGCGGGGTTTCCAGAGCGGGTGCCTCAGAAGAACCAGGTCAAAATGCAGGACATTTTTACAGCATCACCTAGCCTCGGAGGTCACCTCACATCAATCCAGCCACACTCTGCTGGTCAGCACGTCACAGAGTCGGCCCAGAGTCAAGTGCAGGAAATGGTTGACTCGAGAGAAGAGCATTGAGGTCACAGTTTGGAAAAAAAAAAAAACCTTGGGATGAGATACTGTGGCTATTCTTAGGAATTACAACCTGCCACTGAACCGTATGCAAAAGAGTGTTTGACAAAGATTCCAGACATCTGTGCTTCCCAGGGAGCAGGAAACACAGATCATCCTTGTGAAGTGAGTTAAGACACAGTGAGGCATTTCAGTGTATGTTTACTAGTTTGCTGACTTAATAGGCAGGCTTCCCTGGTGACTCAGTAGGAAAAATCTGCCTGTAATGTAGGAGGATGCAAGTTCAGTCTCCAGGTTGCGAAGATCCCCTGAAGAAGGAAATGGCTACCCGCTCCAGTATCCTTGCCTGGGAAATCCCATGGACGGAGGAGCCTGGTAGGTGGCAGTCCACGGGGTCACAAAAAGTCAGACACGACTTAAGGACTAAACAGCAACAACACTGATCTAGAAACAAGATGAGACAAAATACAAGAAGCCATCCATCACCGTTCAGCGACTTTTTCGGATTTTATAAAATGCGTGAAAAAGCTGCGGTGGTAAATAAAATAACTGTGTGCCTCTGCATTTAGAACTCTGCAGGGCTCGCTCCCTCTGCTCCCAGCCTGGGTGGCCTCTCTGAGGTTGTCAAGGGCTCCGGGGAGGGTCAACCTCAACTTAATAACAGCGCAGGAAAAGCGACAGAAGCGTACAGGCTCCTGCCGTTTAGAATCCGGCTTTGGTGGCATGAAGAATAAAGAAAATACCATCTTCTGAAACAAACACTATTACTGCGCTGGTGTGTGACCACGCGCGCAAGAAACGCGCTCTCTGACACAGCCGGCGCGGGGTGGGACAGGCGGGGGCGTGGTCTCTTTTCAGATCCGTGTTAACACTACTGATTCCTACTCTTGCCCCTTTTCATCAGCTCAGGGTCCATGGGCCGTCCCGCCACTGTCTCTGTCTGCCTGCTTCTCTTCAAGGCTGTTCCTTTTCTTTGACAAAAAGCTTTGGACCCGCTCTGCCGGCTCCCACCTTCCTGATCTAGAAGAAGTTGCTTTCCCATCTGTGCTCTGGAGGCCAGCTCAACTAGGCTGGGTTTTTCTAGATGAAATTGGGGCTAGAGTCGTCCTGTGCCCCAGGGGTGTTGAGACCGCCGTCTTGATGCAGGTTCGGTGCCACCTGGGTTCCTGCCGCTGGCATCTCAGCCCAGCTGCCTCCAGCTGCTGGGATGGCCTCTCTGACTCCGGGGCTCCTTCCTTACCTGGCTCCCATGGCACAGGGGTGACCGAGATTTCTGGGGGCACCGTGTCCTCTGGACAGAGTCCAGGCCACCGAGAGGACACTTATGCCGCCCAGCACAGACCTGACTAGGTACCATCATCGTTAGCCTCTGCTTTTCCCTTTCTGTGATGGGTAGAAAAATGAGCCAACCCATCCCCCTGCCTGGACCACCTTCAGAGCACCACCCCGCCTGCAAAGGCTTTCTAGAGCGCCCTCAGATGCTGCTGTAAGAACCAGGCCTTCTTGCAGATGCTGCTTTGACATTCTTTGCATCTTCCCCCCCGTCTTCCCCTGCACACAGATGACAACTCTGACCCCAAGACAAAGTCCTGCTCTTTGTAAAGCGACTGATGTTGGCTTCTGGAGATGAACACAAATTAGAACTCCAGAATTAGAATCATTGATTAGACCAAATGAATGCAAATCGTTCACCTTTGGCAGTACGTTTGATTTTTTAAAGAAATAATTTTCCTTATCTCCTCGTTGGCTGCACTGGCTCTTTGCTGCTCTGCGGGCTTCTCTGCAGTTGCCGTGAATGGGGGCTACGCTCTGGTTGCGGCGGTGACGGCTTCTCATTGCAGCGGCGCCTCTCGCTCCAGGGCGTGTGGGCTCGGCAGCTGTGGCCCACGGGCGTAGCTGCTCAGCAGCACGTGAGCTCTCTGCTGACCAGGCTCGAACCCGTGTCTCCTGCATTGGCAGGTGAGTTCTTTACCTCTGAGCCACGAGGGAAGCCCCGGGTTTGATTTTCAGAGTGTTTAAGTTTAAATGTCTAGTCCTCTCTTGATGGTCACTTTTTAAAGTTCTCTGCATCAAAGCTCTAACCCCAGAGCACTCGGGGTCTGCTCCCGAGACGCGCATCCTGTGCCCAGCATGCAGGTGACTCCTCAGGGGGCGCTGCCGTGAAATCACCCCCTCTTCCCCAGCCTCTCCCCCAGCCCTTTGCCCTGCTTTTAACGGCCGTTTCTCTGACAAGAGTCCGTCTGCCGAACGACAGACCTCACGCCGTGCTCCTCGGCCTGGATAGCACCAGGCGTCGCCCCGTTGGAACGGGCAGAGAGCTTGTTCCCGGAGGCCCGGCCTTCCCGGGTGAGCGGGCAGCTGGAGGGACACAGCTGGCCCACGGGAAGCGGCAGAAACCCCAGCTCGCTCACGGATCACCCAGGCCTCACAGGCCCAGCTGTCCCCTGATCTGAACCAGTGACCTCGAAACCCGAGTCTTCTCCCAGCTGGAACGTCCCGTCACATGCTGTTTTATTTTAAACTCTGGCTTCTCCGCAGAGTCCCGCGCTCAGACGCCCCCGCAGGGTCAGATGGCTGCGGGCACCGCCTGCCCAGGGCCCAGTGGCCGTGGAGGCCCGGGATGCGGGCTCCTCACTGGCGCCTGGGGGCGAGCCCCTGCCTTGCCCGGGGGGACGAGCCACCAGCAGGGCCCGCTCAGGACTGGCCCCACCCCGCAGGCCTGGCCTGGAGAGTGTCAGAGGTCAAGGGTGGCTGCCCCTCACCCCCACCCACCCAAAGCGGCTCCCCAGCCAGTCGTCCCACCCCGACTCAAGCTGGCCCTTCCCCCACACCCCCGACGGGACTTGAATGAGAACTATCAGGGCAGCGGTGACTGGAGGGGCTTCCAGCTTGCCCCCCCCCCCCCCACTGGTCCTCCCGCCGCTGGGGGGGCCCTCCGGGCCTCCTGTTAGGATGGTGACCCAGGCCCTGGAGCCTGGTCGCACCCTCAGGGCTCTGCTCCTGGGGGATGGTGTCCAAGGGTGCGTCAGGCCTGCTGGGCCTCTGGAATTCTCTCTTTGGGGCCACAGCGTCCTGCCTGCTGGGTTGGCTGTGAGTCCCCTCCAGGGAGCTTGCCCCGCACCCTCCTACGACGGCCATTGATGTTGGGGACACCGGTGCCGAGGTCACATCCTCCCCCCAGGCCCCCAGACTGAGGCGGGTGCTCAGGAGCTGGACAGATTGTATTTCTGGTCAAGCCGGACTTGAGAGCAGAGCTTGGACCTGCGCCCCAGCCTGCACGAAGGTGGGCTGAGTCACAGGCCGGCCAGACCGCCGTAGCCGGTCCTGGGGAGGGAGGCCGGTGAGTCCGTCCTCTCTGGGGAGGGACGACCAGGGAGGGAGAGGAAGCCGTTTTTCCCATTTGCCTCAAGGAGGCAGAACTCCGAACGCATGACTGCCGTGGGCTGAGCAGGGTTGCCCGGCTTCCTGTCCACCCCGAACCTCAGGATGTCCGAATCAGGGTGTGTGCTGAGGCTCCTGAGAGGGGATGGTCCTGGGCTGGGGTGGGCCCTCGGTCCGATGGCTGGTGTCCCTGTAAGAGGAGGAGGACATCAGACGCAGAGGGCGGGCGGCCGAGTGAAGCGGGCGGCAGAGCGGGGGTGACGCGGCCTCAGTCCTCGGAAGCCTGGGCCCGGGAGCTGGGGGAGCGGGAGGACCCCCTGCCCGGAGGCCGCAGGGGCGTGCAGCACACCCTGATCTCGGACTTCTAGCTCCAGGCCTGTCGGGGGACGCACCTCTGCCGTGTGAAGTCACCCCGTGTCTGGTTCTTGGCTGCGGCGGCCTTTGCTGTTGCTGCTGCTAGTCGCTCAGGCGGGTCTGACTCTTTGCAGCCCCGTGGCCTCCCTGTCGAGTTTGCTCGAGTTCTTGTCCATTGAATCAGGGGTGCCATCCGACCAGGTCATCATGGCGGCCTCGGGAGACGAACAAAGGCGCCAGGCAGAAATAAGGACATGGTCGGCCGGGGGGCTGTTCTCTGTAAAACCTCAGGGCCCACGACCTTGGCGTCAGGCCCAACTCCTCCAGCCACAGGGACGCACACGTGTTGTGTGACCCTCGGTGGGCCGCTGGGTCCAGCGCTCCCTCCTGCCCCTCCTGGAAACCTTGGCTTGTGGTGCGTCCCGCACGCAGGGTGGCTCTGCAGAGGGCCCTGGGCTGGTCACTGCAGCCTGAGGTCCCCCTCCTCAGGGACAGGGAATGGGGGCACCCCTTCCCCGAGCCGCCCCCCCTTCTGTGTGAGGTCCTCATTCACGGATCCACAGGGCCCGCCCAGCCTCAGAACTGCTTCCAACAATCTGTTCCACGAGACTGCTTTCCCCGTCAGGGGTGAGTCATAACACTGAGTCACAATCTGTATTAAAGCTATGATTCCCGATTCCAACGCACTCGGAAGTTTACTAATCCACCCTTAGAGTTGACTGAAGGTTTTATCCACTGTAAGAATCTGACACCAAAGCCATCGTACTGGCATCTTGGAGGTGACTGATTTTGGTGGGAATAGGAAGAAGAAAAATTCGGGCAGAGCACCGTCTGCCTGGAAGCGTTTCCTGGTGCCCGTCAGCTCTGCCCCCCGTCCTGAGCCAGTAGGAAGTGACAGGCCAGCCCTTGTGACCGAGTTAACAATGAGAACGTTCAAGAACATTCTTTCGTCCCCACACTAATCAGCGCACATTCTTCCCAAGCCGTTTCACAGCGTGTCGGTAGACGAGTCTGACTCCTGTCCTTAACCGACAGCTAGGAAACACCCCCATCACCCCTCAGGCTCTCCGGAAGATGTACAGTCACTGGGTGATTCAGAGCTTTGTCCTTTGGGATAGTTTTGAACGAGGAGGATTTTCTTTGCTTAAGTTTTGCAGATGAGCTGTTTGCTTCAAGTTCTGGTGTAAATTATCTCTCAGCCACTGAACTTTTGAAGACAGAGTTTCTTGACTGTTTTCTGCCGGTGTGTTCTCCGCTGTGCGGCTGTCCTGGGCCGTGGGGTGTGTAGCGGCCTCGCTAGCCGCTACTCACTGCAGCAGAGACCTAGCTGGCCTGGCACGGCCTCGTCTGTTCGTTGGGAAGTCATCCTGCAGTTTGTCTACCCCTGGACCCCCTTTTGGGCCTTCCCGGTGGCTCAGTGGTAGAGAACCCGTCTGCCAATGCAGGAGATGTGGGTTCAATTCCTGGGTCAGGAAGATCCCCTGGAGAAGGGCATGGCAACCCACTCCAGTAGTCTTGTCTGGGAAACCCCATGGACAGAGGAGCCTGGCAGGCTACAGTCCATGGGGTTGCAAAGAGTTGGACACAACTGAAGCAGCTGGGCAAGGACCCCTTTTGCCTGGAAGGGGCCAGCTTTGGGATACATGGGCATCTTGCCAAAGCGACCTCTGAGCACTCCGTAAGCTCACCAGGCTGGGGGGAGCTGCAGTAGACCCAGCCCTCCCGCTGCACAGGTGGAGCTCCGTGAGAAGGTGCCCACCTCCACAGCACACCTGTGGCTCTGCCTTGACCACCCAGCAAGGCAGCCACCCCCTGGCTCCACCCCTCTTGACTGTCCAGGGCTCTCTGCCGCCTGAGGCAGTCGGGCTCATCTTCTGCCATCGAGGGGAAGTGCTGTAGCTGGACAGGGCAGCTGTGGGCCTGACGGGTCTCCATGCCTGCTTGCTTCCAGAATTCCTCGGAGACACCTTGCAGGGAAAACCACAGCTTCTTGCAGATGTGATCACAGCTGATGACTGACATTCGCATTTGAACCTTGAGCTCTTCCGAGAAGGACAAGAGTAAATAAAACAACCAGTCTAGATTGCTGGCCTCGGCTGGGACTCAGGTGTGTTTAGGTCACATTGGCTGGTGAAGTGACTCCATCTCCTGGCAAAAATCTGCTTCATTTTGTACCCTGAAGTAATTTTTGGCTGAAATACGCCATCCCAGCCAAGTCCATTTGGATTTATGCATCTTGCCCTTGCCCACAAATGTTAGAAAAGCTTCCTAAGGAAATTAAATGTACAAAAGTGGCTGAACTTCTGGTCAAAAGTGACCTGTTATAGGGAATGTTAATTCTAAGTCAAACAGAGGCGATGGGTGTGGAACAAAAACCAAATCTTCTGGATGATTCGTGATCGCTTTCATGACAGCATGTACATGAACCATTATCTCAGAGAAAGACTCTGCACACTCTTGCTGCTTGTTAGACGCTAGTCTAATGGGTTTTTCTATTTTTAGAGATTAACTATGTCATCCAGTGGAAAAAGAAACCACACTCAGTAAATTCCACAGCTTTAAATATCCTATTTCCCAAAAGGGTTACGTTAAGACCTTCCGACCTCCCTAATTCTGGTTTAAAATTTTCACAAGTGACTCTGTGTGACATTATCTGGCTCATATTTTTATGTCTTTATCGCCAGTGCTGTGATGCGCTCAGTTATGTCCGACTCTCTGTGACCCCACAGACTCTAGCCCTCCAGGCTCCTCTGTCCACGGGATTCTCCAGGCAAGAATACTGGAGTGGGTTGCCATTTCTTCCTCTAGGGGATCTTCCCGACCCAGGGATCGAAGCTGCATCTCCTCCGTCTCCTGCATGGGCGGTGGATTCCTGACCACTGAGCCCACCTGGGAAGCCTGGATAGCCAGTAGCTTGAACTAAATATCAGAAAGTGTGGGTGACAAAATAGATGGTGAGGGGACAGAAACATATGAAATCAACAACATTTAGACCAGGCTTTCTCAGATGAAATTTTGTAGGGAAACTCGTCGATTCTAGTCAAACAACTAGACATTTTAAAATAACCGATTAATAATTCATTCCATTTTCAAACTCGTTCAATACATTTCAACATTTAAAAAGATTGGTTTGAATGATGTACACAAATGAATAAACACATCTCTGGGGAGACTGGAAACTCTCAGAGGAGCAGAAATCACGGGGTGAGAAGACCATCACTTAGAACCGTCACGGTAACCCGGCCAGTGGTTCAGCCTGCTGAGCTGCGGGCTCTTGACCGCCTCTCAAAGTATCGACCCATCCCCACAAAGTGCTGATCACAGAGAAGGGAAAGAAGCTGGCAGACACCCTCAGGAGTCTTGCCTGGAGAATCCCCTGGACAGAGGAGCCTGATGGGCTACAGTCCCTGGGGTCACAGAGTTGGACACGACTGAGTGAGTAACATGCACACACGTGTTGCAGAGACATGCTCAGCCCCCGGTAAGTGGCCAGCCGGCTGCACCCAGCACATGAGTGAGTACATCACCGGGGCTGGGAAACCGTGGGACCCTTCAATGTTCACCCAAAACTGTCACAACATTGTTAACTGTAAAACAATACAAAATAAAGGCTTTTTTTTTTTTTTTTAAATTTCCATCATGGGACAGAAAAGACTCGACAGAACTAGGCTGTTTTTGAAGCCGCTGAGAGCATAGGGACCCACCACCCCAGGCTGCGCCTGTGGCGGTGGATCCGTCCTGCGCGTCCCGCCCGGCTGTGGTCCCACCCCGGCCGCCCTGACCCGGCGCCGGGCTCAGGGAGGCGTCCGCGGGGCCGGCGGGACCACGGCCAGGAGGGCTTCCTTTCCAGAGTGGCAGTTGTCCCAGCTGCCACCAACGCCTCCACACCTGACCCTCTCATTCACGGCTTCGGATTCTTCACCGCGTCCCCAAACCACCCCTGAGCAGCTGGGCCATCCCAGCGCCTTTGCTGTCCTTTCTCAGCCGCCTGGGGGAGAAGTTCTAGCTGCGCTCGCTCCGGGCTCCGCTCTCTGGCTCCGGCTCCCTCTGTCCTGAGGCGGGGATGTCTCCCTCAGTCTTAGGACACAGCCTCCTGGACAGTGACCTGTCACTTTGAACTCCTCTGCGGTGGCATGGGGCTGCGACCAAGTTCTCCTGCTCAACTGAACACCTTGCAAACAGCAAACAGAAACTTCAAACTGAAACATGATAGGTTAGCTGTTTGTTTGTTTTTTTAATATTTTTTGTCCCATAAAATGGAAACCATCACATTTTATCTCTTTATTATAGACATGCTTTCCTAATCTCCTATAAATATGCAACCTCAGTAGAAATCAAATATGAAACTCATGTTGAAGGAGAAACGTCCCCAAGATGCTCTGGATTCTGCATCAGAATGAGAGCGCCTGAGCCCAGCTCTTGTATCCAGTAAATTAAAACCAGAGATGCAGACGTTTGCCCAAGATCACATGAAGTGTGACGTAACGTAATTGATTTTAAAGCGCCCAGTTTACACGAGAAATAAGACACTGAGGACCACAAAGGGGAGCCGGAACCACAGTGTGGGTGAGACAGGGCACCCGGGGGGCACAGACCACTCCCAGCCGGTCGCCAGGTGTGCCCAGCTCTGGTGCCGAAGCTGGCACATAGTAGGTGCTCAGGAAAGGTCCCCTAGGCTGTTAATGATTAGACACGAGAGGATGGCCCAGTCAGCACGTCACCGCTTTTCCTCATTTACATGCTGACTCTACAAAATGGGAAATCATACGTCTTGTCCACAGGAAAATGCCAATTTATGGCCACAATTGGTTATGAAATAGAAACATGAGCTGAGAAAATGTGGAGCTTGGCAAGATGAATCTGGAGCTCTTTGTGGGTATCTTCTGTCCTTAGCTGTTTAAAACATGTTTCTAAAGTCTGTGGCTTTCTCTCTCTGTTGGGAACAGAATTCGGGCCTCAAGATACACAGCAGGTGGGGGAAGCTCACCTTCCAGACCAGTCACATTGGCGAAGGGCCCTCCCTGCTCGGACACGAGCTCGTCTGTACTCCTGACATCTGTAGAGGTTTTGGGGGTTGGGATGTGAGCCCGTTCTTTCAGGGACTCTGCTGCTGCTTACTCACTCATCCGTGTCTAACTCTTTGCGATGCTATGGACTGTAGCCCGCGAGGCTCCTCTGTCCATGGGAGTCTCCAGGCAAGAATGTCGCAGTGGGTTGCCATTTCCTCCTCCAGGGGATCTTCCCGACCCAGGGATCGAACCTGAGTCTCCTGTGTCTCCGCATTGGCAGGCGGATTCTTTACCAGAGCCCCTGGAAAGCCTTTTCGGGGTGCAGTTCAGCCCATCACATGCATCCCTGGGGCCCCTTTCCCCTCCCTCTGGTTGTGCAGGGACCCCAGAGCCTCCCGGCTCAGCGCAGCCCTGCCCTCCCTCAGGACTCAGGGCCCACTCCTCTCCCGCCGCCGGGAAGCTGCCCCTCCTCACCTGCCAACTGTTGACTCAGGAACTCCTCTCCTCCTTAGAAGCCCAGGAGGGTCCCCGGGGTATGGTCAGTCATCTGGTCTCCTTGGAGGGTAAAAGATGCAGTGGCCCGGGTGAAGACTCTTCACTTTCCTTAAGGCATCTACACCCACTTCGTCCTGTTTTGTGGAAACACGAGAGGTAACTACTCCCTGGGGCCCAGGGGGGCGCTGGTGAGTGAACCCCACTGACCACGGGCAGGCCAAACACAACCGTCCGGGTTCTCCGAGAGCCATCGCCACACATGCGTCCTTAGAGGTCCCTTCCAGTGAAGCCATGGAGTATGGGAATAAGGCGGAAAACCAGGAGAGGGGGAGTAAAACGCACTAGAACAAGAGGCGGGAAGGACTAGTGAAAAAGGATTAAAGCAGAGAGGAAGACAAAAAATCACAAAGAGACAGAACGGTGAAGGGAGTGGGGTTCATGAAGCAAATGATATAGGAATAGGCAGAGTTTATTAAAAATTCTGGCCAATCTTTCTTGTTAAAAATAAACATAAACAATAAGCCAGTCACAAAAAGACAAACCTGGGTGACTCCACGTTTATGAGACCACGGAGTCGTCACACAGAGCAGCTAATGCAGATGCGGACGCCAGAATCGAGAAGGACGAGGTCTCCCCTCTCCACTGACCGCGTGTCATGTCCAGTGTGGGAACCGAGGGGTTTGGAGCACGCGCGCCTGGACGGTTAAATGAGAGACCCAGATGTTCTGAGTCAAAGATGCAGCCCTCACAGCTCTGTCCACTCACCAGAGAGCGTTTTTACAGCCCAACCACTTTCCCCCTTTTCTGCTAAACTTCAATGCTGACTTGTAGCTCCTATGAGCAAAGGTGGTGTCAGAGCTCACAACCACTGATGGTCTCCTGCATTGATTCTACCTGCACTTACCACTGACGGCCAATAGGGGGTGTTAACCCACAGCTTTATTCCTATTCTGCTCAGTGATATCAATCAAGAAGCACACCAATGTGTCAAATTTCAATGCATTTATTAAAACATAAATATTTAACTTCTTGAATCTCATAGGACTTTTATCACTCATTAACTTCACTTATGTAGTCTTTAGTCTCAAAGCTAATTCTTAATGTCTACAAATACACTTTAAAGGATATGGATGCATTTTAAAGTCAACATCTAAATGGAAACAGCTTACATACAGAAAAGCTCAGAAATCCTAAATGTACCACTAGAAGAATTGTTTATAAAGGCGCTGCATCTGTGGGGACACCGGGACAAGATCTAGGGTGTTACCTGGCCACTCCTTCCTACCCCTGCCAGTCATCACTGCTGAAGAGTAAGTGCTTTTCTAGATGGCTTCATTGTAGGGGTCTTGCTGTTTTTAAACTTGAAAAAAACTGCACTATATTGTGTGTCCGAATTCTTCTCAATGTAATGTCCACAAGATTGTCCATATTTTGAGTGAGCAGTGTTGCATGGTAGTATGCATGCAATACACATGTAGTACATGTGTAGCATGTGTGCACTACCATGCAGCGCACACAACATAGACAACGTGTATGTGGCATGTGTGTGACACACAAGTACTGTGTATGCACCACACATGACATGTGTATAGTGTGCAACACACATGTGGTACATGTGTAGTGTGTGCAGCACAAATGTAGTATACATGTAGTATGTATGCAGCATATATGTACGTGTGCTGTACACATGTAGCATGTATAGAGCATGTGTGCAGTACACATGTAGTATATATACAGCATGTAAGCAGTGTGTTGTGGGTTCACAGATCACCGCAGTGTAACATCTACAGTCTGAATATACCGCGTTCACTTATCCCTCCTACTGCAAGCCGGCAACAGGGCCGCTCCCAGCGCTGGCTGTTGCGAGTGATGTGGTTGTGAACATTTCATACGTGTGTTTCGGTGCACACACATAGGTATTTCTGAGAGCTGCACATTTAGGAGTAGAATTGCTGAACAAGTTGCTGAGAGGTGGTATGAGTTTACGCTCCCACCAGCTGCAATTTTTCTTGCTCCACACCCTTACCAACGTTTGATATCACAACCTATTTTTCATTGTGTGACTTGTTCTTACTCGATATACAGCTTTCCCACAGTTTTCCAAACAGTGTAACTTTAGCTGGATATGAGGAAAAGAGTAATGACGCTTAGGAGCTGTGTAGCCATGAGCACAGGCGTCCCGGGCAGCTCAGTGGTAAAGAACCCACCTGCCAGTGCAGCAGACACAGCTTCCACCCCCGGGCTGGGAAGATCCCCAGGAGAAGGAATGGAACCCTCTCCAGTATTTTGCCTGGAGAATCCCACGGACAGAGGAGCCTGGTGGGCTACAGTCCACGGGGTCGCAGAGAGTCGGACACGACTTGGTGACTAAAGAGCAACAATAACCGTTACAAGCTCTGGGAATTCTTATGCAGCGCACAGAATATTCTGATGGCGCTCGCACGACCTTCCTCAAGTTAGGGAGATGGGGGTGTTGTGGATACAGTCCTTCACCCGTACGCATTTTAAGCCCATGTTACATTTAAGTTGCTGCCGTGCTAACCCCCAGGCCCTAGCGCCATCAGCACCGGGGTGGACGGGGAGCGTCTAACACCGGTGGGAGAGCTGGCCCTTCCGTGCACAAGGGGGCGTCACAGGCTCAGCCTCGTTCCCGTCACTCGTCACCGGTCCAGAGGTGACGTTTGTGTTACGACGCCAACACGCCCTCAGTGCTGTTTGCAGCTGAAGTCAGGAGGCAGTGGGCTGCAGGGGGCGAGCGTGTCCAGCGTGTATGGAGTGGGGCTGGTTCTGTCTCTTCTTTGGACCTGTGAACTGTGAACACACAGGGGAAAACACAAGCGTGGATGCTGGGTGTCCTGCCTTGGCCAGGTCACTCCACGAGCGTGGACCAGTTAGAGAAGCTTCCAGAATCATGACATTCACGCCTCTTAGCACAAACGAGTGACTTCAACAGACAACGTTTCTTTCACGTTCCATCTTTCTTGGAGAATTCTGTAGTTCTCTGAGCAGAGGTCAGCACATCTGCCCAGTCTATCCAGGTGGCCCACCGCCTCCAGGTCACGGCCACACCCACCCTACCACCTGCCTCTGTCCTGCCCGACCTCTCCGGCCAGGGGAGTGGACCCTGACGAAGGCGCTCAGCGGCACAGCCGACTCATCCGCGGCTGGGGAGGATTTTGTAGGCTAAGCGGTTCCTCTGATGCGCCTCCGCGCGCGTCGTGTGTTTGCAAAACTCCCTGCTCAGGAGTCCGGAGGGGTCCTCTCTCCACGGGGGCAGCTCTGCTGGCACCGCAGAAATCAGTCTCTTAGGACCAGGTTGGGCTTCCCTCGGAGCTCAGTCGGTAAAGAATCTGCCTGCAATGCAGGAGACCCAGGTTCGATCCCTGAGTCTGGAAGATCCTCTGGAGAAGGGCGTGGCAGCCCACTCCAGTGTTCTTGCCTGGAGAATCCCGTGGACAGAGGAGCCTGGTGGGCTGCAGTCCGTGGGGTCACATGAGTTGGCCGCGACTTAGTGACTAAACCACCACCACAGGACCAGGTAGTGCCAGGTTCTACCTAAATGAGCTGATCAGACATAAAACATGCTTTTTGGAACCAAAATAAAGTTTTTTCCCCTGTGTTTAGAAAGTCAGTTGTAATGAATTTTTTTTATTGTAGTAAAATATTGTTGTTGTTGTTTAGTCACTAAGGCATGTCCAACTTTTTGTGATCCCATGGACCACAGCATTCAGTAAAATATACAACACGTAAAATTTGCCATTTTAACCATTTTAGTTACAGTTTAGTACATTCAGTATAGTTCAATGGCACTAAATACATCCACAATGCTGGGTAACCGTCACCACCATCAGCTCCAGAACTGATTCATCTTCCCAACCAGAAAATCTGCCCCCATTAAACAGCAGCTCCCAGCCCCCACCCCCAGCAGGCAGCCACCATCTACTTATTTCTCTGCTAATGTGACTCTTCTTGTTGTCGCTCAGTCAATAAGTCATGTCTGACTCATTGCGGCCCCACGGACTGCAGCACGCCAGGCCTCCCTGTCCCTCACTATCTCCCGAAATTTGCCCAAGTTTATGTCCATTGAATCAGTGATGCCATCCAACCACCTCATCCTCTGCCTTCCTCCTCTGAAAGTGAAAGTGAAGTCCCTCAGTCGTGCGGACTCTCTGCTACCCCATGGACTGTAGCCCACCAGGCTCCTCTGTCCATGGGATTTTCCAGGCAAGAATACTGGAGTGGGTTGCCATTTCCTTCTCCAGGGGATCTTCCCAACCCAGGGATCAAACCCAGGTCTTCCACATTGCAGGCAGATGCTTTAACCTCTGTACCACCAGGGAAGCCTCCTCTAGAGACCTCATATTAGTGGATCAGACAGTATTTGTCCTTTTCTGTCTGGCCTGTTTCAGTCAGCATCATGTCTTCCAGGTTCATCCACGTCAGTGCCTGTGTCAGAATCTTCTTCCTCTTTATGGCTGAATAATATCCCTTTTTATAGATGGACTGCATTTTGCTTATTCATTTAGCTGTTGATGGACACTGGAGTTGTTCCCATCTTTCGACTGCTGAGAATAGTGCTGCTCTGAACATGGGTGGACAAGTATCTGTCTGAGTTCTTGTTTTAGATTCTTTTGGGTCTATGCTAAGAAGGCTTCCCAGGTGGCACTAGTGATAAAAAAAGACCCGCCTACCAATGCAGGAGACTCAAGAGATGCAGGTTTGATCCTGGGTCAGGAAGATTCCCCAGAAGAGGAAATGGCAACCCACTCCAGTACTCTTGCCTGGGAAAATCCCATGGACAGAGGAGCCTGGCGAGCTATGGTCCACAGGGTCGCAAAAGAGTCAGACACGACTTAGCGACTAAGCATGCATACCAAGAAGTGGGACTGCTATGGTAATTCTGTTTATTTTTTGAGATAGCACCATACTTTTTTCCACAGTGGCTGTACCATTTCACATTCCCGCATAAAGAATTCTCATTGTGTTGCCAGGGCCTTTCTTTTCTTCGTTTGAAGGTTTTTAATGATAAGTTTAGTTTATTTGTTAGAGATAAGGCTGTTCAGATGATTTCTTCTTGAGCAGGCTGTTGGTTTGGCCTTCCACGTCAGTCACCCGTGTAGTGCACATTATTGCTGCGCTGAACTCCGTTGCTGTCTCTTCCCGTGGACGAGGTCTCTCAGCGCCTACCGCATAAGCTGGGTGCTCGCAGTGCCCACCAGGGGGTCGTCTTGGGCCCATCGATGTTCAGCGTCAGGAGAGCACCAGGGGCCTCGCGCAGAAGGACGGGGCTAGGTGCACGCGGACACCCGGCGCCAAGAGCAGAATCAGCCACTGCCCCCCGGGAGGAGTCCTCGCAGGCTCTGTAAAGCGGCTCGGGGACCCTTCCCCAGCCACCAAGGCTCAGCCCAAGGCGGGACGAGGAGCAACACAGATCCTGCATCGGACTGCCGGCCGGGAGCAGCCTCGGCGAGGGCTGGGGGGTTCCGCGGCGTTCTCACGAGCTCCTGGCCGTCCGCTTGGTGAGGAGAGGCCGCCCGCCCTGCGCACGGACGGCAGCCACGCTCAGATGCTCCCAGCGGGGGAGGCGTGGAGGGGGACAGAACGCAGCCCTCGGGGCCACACGGGGGATGGCAGGGAGCAGAAGGAACCGGGGCTGAGAGTGGAAGACGCGGCAGTAACCTGAGGCTGGGGGCCCCAGGGCGCACGACCGGGCCGGCAGGGAGGCCGAGGACCGGGCAGCGGGGGACTGGCTCCAGCCGCTGGGGCCCTTCCCTGGGGGTGAGGGGCGGGGGGCAGAGCTGCTGAGGCCGGGGGCTGCAGTCAGGCCTCTGGGGCCCCGTGAGGCTGAGAGATGCCGAGGCAGCTCGCGGAATTCCAAGTCTCACGCGCAGGGCGCTGACGAGCCCGGCTGGAGATGGCCCCACCCCGGGGCCCCGACACACACAGGCCTCCCCGTCCAGAGGCAGGGTGGTCATTCCCGCCACCAGCAAAGGTACCTGGGAACACAGGGGACACCCGGTACCGCTTTCGGGGGGCACAGCTGGGAAGTGAACCCAAGGTTTCCAGGGTCAGGGAGAAACACGGACACACACGCTGACCTGCGTCTCAGGCTGGCGACGGGAAATGTTTACACGTAGACGCGCGGATGAATCGAAAAGTGAGACAGCTCTCCATCTCCATCATTTCCAGAGTTACTTTTTATACGTGATACTCAGTTATAAAAACTGGTGTGCTGCACTGTTTTTATCAATTGTGAACGGAAAAGAAATTACAACGATATAACCTAGAGTAAATGTTTTTGACACCTACGGCTTTTGGATCATATTAAAAATATGTATTTCTGTTGTATATGTATTTTGTAGGCAGAGAAGTATGCTTGAGTGATTAGTAAAAGTCTAACATAACAGGACATCACATTAAATTTAAAAGCAAGTCACATTAGACAAAGCGCGCTACCGGGTAATGTTACACGTTGTTGTACGGCCTTCCTGTTTCTCTCGTTCTGGGATATTTTATCCAGGCGTTTGGACCCACTTCTTTTTCGTTTGTTTTTAGGACTGCATAGAATTAATTGCTTCTAATCTTTTCTTATGACAAATAATGCTGTAATAGCCAACCTCTTACCTATGTTATCTCACATTTGAAGATTAAATTTAAATTCCTAGAAGTGGAATTACTGATTTAGAGAGTAAGTCCTTTTGTAATTGTGAAAGACGTGGCCATATTACATTTGTCAGATGTTGTGTCAATATATACTCCGCTTTCTGTGGAGAAAGTATATTAAAAATACAATTTTAAGGGAAAGAAGTAAAATGTAAATTTAGACCTTTGAAGAAGAACTTAGTGCATTTTAAAATGGATAATGGCGGGTGTGAAATTTTTATGGTTAGAGATGCCATTGAATACCAAGGAGGGACCTGATTTTATTGTTAAGCCAATGTTTATAACTGACTGAACATTACATTCTTAATTATTTTAACTTGCAAATAAAACTTTTAGAAACCAACTTAAAAATTTGCAAGGCTACAATGGTTTTTCCATGAGTAAAAATGTATGAGAACCACTGCTCTAAACCCCAGCTTACACCTGGTTTGGTGGCTGGATTTTGAGGTCTGACAGAGCTGATACCAACACTTCAGCCATCCGCTACTGTCCTGACCTGAGACCCCTGAGCAGCTCCTCGTGGGGGTCCCAGCCGTGGATGGCTGTAAGTGAACCTGTGTCAGACGCATCTATTATTTTATGACAGTAAACATTAGCTTGAGGACAGAACAATAAAATTATTAAGTTGTAAGATAGACAAGCACATGGAGAATAATTGTAAGGTGTCTGTGAGAATGAATTTCAAGTCTTGTCTGTCAGTCTGGGTTTTGGACACCTGTGTGTGTGAGTTGTTCAGTTGCGTCTGACTCTTTGCGACCCCATGGACTGTAGCCCGCCAGGTTCCTCTGTCCATGGGATTCTCCAGGCAAGAATACTGGAGTGGGTTGCCATGTCCTTCTCTGATATCTGGGTTACTAAAACATTCTTTATGGAAAAACAGGTAGACGCATCTTAGCTTTGGTATATGCTCATGATGAAAACTGTCCACATAACTTGAGATTTCCTACATCACACTGAGCTGACCAGTAGGTCAGTCCAATGCTCTTACCCATCCTATCAGCCGTTCAGAAGCTGCAGTCACTGCCTCGTGAGGAATAAGGTAAGATGCTGCTATGACTGCAAACAGCTTTTCCTGCGCCTAGGTCTGTGTTGAAACCTGTCCCCCAGCCTCTTTCCCTGAGACCCTCCTCCCCACCAGCCACCCCACCAGCCAGCCACCCTGCCCTCGGACGTCAACCACCTGGAGGTGGAGGTGGAGACAGTGGCCGCATAGGTTCTGAGCTGCCCGGGACAGGCGTGCCGACCCCGGTCAGCGACAGACAGTGGGTGCACGCCTCTCACCACCACGGCCAGGGCTGAACTCTTCCCGGGAGAGACAGGAGGACGGGGCACCTTCTCAGCCCTGGGTGGGGCAGAGCTGTCTCGCCAGCAGGCGGCCACTCACCTGTGGAGACACTGAAGCCTGGGCCCGAACGTTCAGGACCAAGAAGCAGACCTCGGCCGTGGGCAGGAAGGGGGGCTCTGCACGCTCAGAACGCCAGCTTGTTCCCTGGGTTAGAAGGTGACTTGTGAGAGTGCAGACCAGCGCTCAGGTCTTCTCCCCGGCAGGAGTACGCTCTCAGGAGGACGCCCCTCTCCCTTTGGACCCCCTGCTCCCCCGTCCCGGTCACACCCTCCTCTGTGGTCCCAGCGCCCCCTGCTCTCCCGTCCCAGGCCACGCCCCCCTCTGTGGTCCCAGCGCCCCCTGCTCTCCCGTCCCAGGCCACGCCCCCCTCTGTGGTCTCAGTGCCCCCTGCTCCCCCGTCCCTGGCCACGCCCCCCTCTGTGGTCCCAGCGCCCCCTGCTCTCCTGTCCCAGGCCACGCCCCCCTCTGTGGTCTCAGTGCCCCCTGCTCTCCTGTCCCAGGCCACGCCCCCCTCTGTGGTCCCAGCGCCCCCTGCTCCCCTGTCCCAGGCCACGCCCCCCTCTGTGGTCTCAGTGCCCCCTGCTCCCCCGTCCCTGGCCACGCCCCCCTCTGTGGTCCCAGCGCCCCCTGCTCCCCTGTCCCAGGCCACGCCCCCCTCTGTGGTCTCAGTGCCCCCTGCTCCCCCGTCCCTGGCCACGCCCCCCTCTGTGGTCCCAGCGCCCCCTGCTCCCCTGTCCCAGGCCACGCCCCCCTCTGTGGTCCCAGCGCCCCCTGCTCCCCCGTCCCTGGCCACGCCCCCCTCTGTGGTCCCAGCGCCCCCTGCTCCCCTGTCCCAGGCCACGCCCCCCTCTGTGGTCCCAGCGCCCCCTGCTCTCCCGCCCCAGGCCACACCCCCCTCTGTGGTCCCAGCGCCCCCTGCTTTCCTGTCCCAGGCCACGCCCCCCTCTGTGGTCTCAGTGCCCCTGCTCTCCCGCCCCAGGCCACGCCCCCCTCTGTGGTCCCAGCGCCCCCTGCTCCCCCGTCCCTGGCCACGCCCCCCTCTGTGGTCCCAGCGCCCCCTGCTCCCCGGTCCCAGGCCACGCCCCCCTCTGTGGTCTCAGTGCCCCCTGCTCCCCCGTCCCTGGCCACGCCCCCCTCTGTGGTCCCAGCGCCCCCTGCTCCCCCGTCCCTGGCCACGCCCCCCTCTGTGGTCCCAGCGCCCCCTGCTCCCCCGTCCCTGGCCACGCCCCCCTCTGTGGTCTCAGTGCCCCCTGCTCCCCCGTCCCTGGCCACGGCCCCCTCTGTGGTCCCAGCGCCCCCTGCTCCCCTGTCCCAGGCCACGCCCCCCTCTGTGGTCCCAGCGCCCCCTGCTCCCCCGTCCCTGGCCACGCCCCCCTCTGTGGTCCCAGCGCCCCCTGCTCTCCCGTCCCTGGCCACGCCCCTCTCTGTGGTCTCAGTGCCCCTGCTCTCCCATCCCAGGCCACGCCCCCCTCTGTGGTCCCAGCGCCCCCTGCTTTCCTATCCCAGGCCACGCCCCCCTCTGTGGTCCCAGCGCCCCCTGCTTTCCTATCCCAGGCCACGCCCCCCTCTGTGGTCCCAGCGCCCCCTGCTCCCCCGTCCCTGGCCACGCCCCCCTCTGTGGTCCCAGCGCCCCCTGCTTTCCTGTCCCAGGCCACGCCCCCCTCTGTGGTCCCAGCGCCCCCTGCTCCCCCGTCCCTGGCCACGCCCCCCTCTGTGGTCCCAGCGCCCCCTGCTCCCCTGTCCCAGGCCACGCACCCCTCTGTGGTCCCAGCGCCCCCTGCTCCCCCGTCCCTGGCCACGCCCCCCTCTGTGGTCCCAGCGCCCCCTGCTCTCCCGTCCCTGGCCACGCCCCTCTCTGTGGTCTCAGTGCCCCTGCTCTCCCATCCCAGGCCACGCCCCTCTCTGTGGTCCCAGCGCCCCCTGCTTTCCTATCCCAGGCCACGCCCCCCTCTGTGGTCCCAGCGCCCCCTGCTTTCCTATCCCAGGCCACGCCCCCCTCTGTGGTCCCAGCGCCCCCTGCTCCCCCGTCCCAGGCCACGCCCCCCTCTGTGGTCCCAGCGCCCCCTGCTCTCCCGTCCCAGGCCACGCCCCCCTCTGTGGTCCCAGCGCCCCCTGCTTTCCTGTCCCAGGCCACGCCCCCCTCTGTGGTCCCAGCGCCCCCTGCTCCCCCGTCCCTGGCCACGCCCCCCTCTGTGGTCCCAGCGCCCCCTGCTCCCCTGCCCCAGGCCACGCCCCCCTCTGTGGTCCCAGCGCCCCCTGCTTTCCTATCCCAGGCCACGCCCCCCTCTGTGGTCCCAGCGCCCCCTGCTCCCCTGTCCCAGGCCACGCCCCCCTCTGTGGTCCCAGCGCCCCCTGCTCTCCCGTCCCAGGCCACGCCCCCCTCTGTGGTCCCAGCGCCCCCTGCTCTCCCGTCCCAGGCCACGCCCCCCTCTGTGGTCTCAGTGCCCCTGCTCTCCCGTCCCAGGCCACGCCCCCCTCTGTGGTCCCAGCGCCCCCTGCTTTCCTGTCCCAGGCCACGCCCCCCTCTGTGGTCCCAGCGCCCCCTGCTCTCCCGTCCCAGGCCACGCCCCCCTCTGTGGTCCCAGCGCCCCCTGCTCTCCCGTCCCAGGCCACGCCCCCCTCTGTGGTCCCAGCGCCCCCTGCTCTCCTGTCCCTGGCCACGCCCCCGCTCTGTGGTCCTCAGCAGTTTCCCACTCCTGGCCCCCACCCCAGCTTCACGCTGTGTTGTCAGAACGTTCTTTTTCACAGGAGAGTGTCTGCAGTGTATTACACACAATTATATGTGTATTAATACACAGTAAGAGGACTTCAGCAGGACGACAACAGAAGCCCTCTTGCTCCTCCTGTCTGGCCCTGTCCCCACGGGCAGCCCAGGAACGCACTGCGGGAGCTCGGGGGCAGAGGGCACCGCCTCTCTGGTCCTTGGCAGGTGTTAACCAAGAATCACATTTTTTCGGTATAGAAACTTCCCCGGCCACTGTAATGTGAAGGCTTCCATGTCTCATTCAGATGGAAGCTGCCCTCCTCCCCAGCCTGGTCCCGACCTTGAACCAGACGTGGAGTGGGTGGGGGTGCCAGGCTTCCAGCACACTCCCGCCTGGGGCTTCTCTCCGCCCCCTCCCCACTCGCAGTGGGCTTGGAGTCTCCTGCCGATGGGGTTGCCTGGGTGGCCCTTCATGGCCCTTGGGGGGGTCCTGCCTGCAGGCCCCAGGCGTGCTCCTGAGCCTTCCCCTGCACCCCGAGACTGGGCCTTTGCCATCCCCTCACTCCCCCCGAGTCTGCCGCAAGGGTGCCCTTTCAGAGGCGCCGAGTCTGGACACAGGGTTCCCGCCGGCCCGTCCCACCACTCAGGGCTGTCAGCTGTGCTGGTTGCTGTCCCCCCAAGCCGGGAGTGGGCAAAGCTCTGCGTGGCCCCCTAACCCCCTCCTGTGGGGGTGAGGCGGCCCTTCCTTCTCCAGGGAGGGCGGGGAGTGCCTGGGCCCCCTTTCCAGAGGAGCTCCTACTGCGCTCTGCCCCGATTCCTGGGCTCCCCTTCGGAGCCCAGACATGGTGATGGGTGAGGGGGGGCTGGCAGGACACTCATTTCCGGCACCCCGGCACCTGACTTTGCAGACTGTGGGGTCCCTGCAGGCCTGTCTCCGTGGAGCCCAGCTATTCCCCCGTCGCTTCCTTTGGCTTGGTGACCGCTCCAGCAGGCTGTTTATCCCGCCCCACACACCCCTGCCTCCTGGTTTCACCTGGCATCATCCTCAGCCTCTCGCATCTCCCCTGACCTACTTCCAACTGGACTGGACGCCCCACTGCTCGGGATCCTGTGTCAGCCAGGGTCTTACCAGGAGGGTGGATGCTGCACGATTGTCCAAACCCAAAACTCATCTAAGGAGCGGGCTGGCGAGTGGGAGGTACTGGAGGATGGGGGATCAGGGATGCTGAGGGGAGAGGGGGAGAGGCTGAGGGAAGTGGACGTGGGTCCAACCTCCGAGGGCAGGAGGCTGGACTGCGGGCAGCCAAGCGCTCAGTCCTCAGGCCGGGGTCTGCAACCCCCCGCCGTCTTGGGACCTCAGGGATGATGGCGTGCACCCCTGCAGCATCTCTTGGGTCGAGGACCCCCTCCGGTTCCCGCCAGGCAGCAGTCACAGTGGCCACGCTCTGGCCTTACTCCTCACCCACTTCCTCCCCACCCATCACGAGCCCGCCTCGTTGATCTCACAGCCAGCTCACTCGCCGAGCTCTTTCCCAACGACGTGCACGTCTTCCTGATCTCACGCTGGCAGATGCTGCTGCTATGACAGCGCACGTGCGTGACTCCCCCTCACTGGACGCATCGCCCTTTACTCCCAGGCCAGCTCCATGATCCGGGGGAGTCACCTGGTCCCCACACCCACGTGTGACTGCAGCATCCCTGCCCACCCTGTGTCCTTGGCCGGTCCCTCTGCCCTGCCGTCCTTCCTGGTTCTGTGACTGATCCCTCTTCTGCCCGACAGTTCCAGCCGCGCTTTCTCAGCTCTTCTATGAACCCACACGCTGCTCCACCCCTTCGTCTCTGCTCAGCGTCCTTGAGCTCAGAGGACCTCCTCCACCAGAAATGGTTCTATGGACTGAGACGTTTCATGCCAGGCTCATCTGCTCGTGGTCCAGGCAGCATCAAAATGAAATTTAGTATCTGGACAAGCACGAAGGCCTTGTTTCCCAAGGGACTTCTCTATTTCCAATTTTCAATAATTTGTGGCTTCTAAAAATTGGGTTCCAATTAATCAAACCCATTATCTGTTTAATATACTTTTTTCTGGAGTTAAGTCAAAAGGATAGAAAATGGGGGCGATTAAAAATGCTTCCTTTGGGAAACAGATTCTACATCTAAATGGATGAAGCCATTTATAAAAGGAGTTCACGTGAGATGCATTTTGTTGCCCCTGTATAAAATATGACAGTGGCTACTTATTAAGTTTGAGCAAGCTCTGGGAGTTGGTGATGGACAGGGAAGCTTGGCGTGCTGCAGTCCATGAGGTCGCAAAGAGTTGGGACACGACTGAGCTGAACTTATGTCAACAAATATTTATTTGTCAGTGTCTGCTGCTGTTCTTTTTCAAAAAGTACCCCAACAGAGAGATATTTTTAGGTTTTGCAGGAAATACAGGTAAAATATCAATGGGTATTTTAAAATAAAAATCAAAGCACTGCCTATGTTTAGGGACAATGTTTATGTCAGGCTTTATGACAGATCTGTGGAATTAAAAGACACTTGCTCCTTGGAAGAAAAGCTATTACAAACCTAGATAGCATAACAAAAAGCAGAGACATCACTTTGCCAACAAAGTCTACATAGTCAAAGCTATGGTTTTTGCAGTGGTCATGTATGGATGTGAGAGTTGGACTATAAAGAAAGCTGAGCACTGAAGAATTGATGCTTTTGAACTGTGGTGTTGGAGAAGACTCTTGAGAGTCCCTTGGACTGCAAGGAGATCCAACCAGTCCATCCTAAAGGAGATCGGTCCTGGGTATTCATTGGAAGGACTGATGCTGAAGCTGAAACTCCAGTACTTTGGTCACCTTATGCGAAGAGCCGACCCATTAGAAAAGACCCTGATGCTGGGAAAGACTGAGGGCAGGAGGATAAGGGGATGACAGAGGAGGAGATGGTTGGATGGCATCACTGACTCGATGGACATGAACCTAAGTAAGCTCCGGGAGATAGAGAAGGACAGGGAAGCCTGGTGTGTTGCAGTCCACAAGTCGCGAAGAGTCGGACACAACTGGGCGACTGAACAACAGCAAGGGCAGACCCACAGAACCCCGGCACACAGTCGTTCACTCCTGTCTGGGGTTTTGTACGTATTTTTTATTTTTATGTAACTTCCAGGCAGAGGCATTGAGAATGACACTCAGCGCTGTCCCCAGAGTAAACCGCCTGCGGAGGGGACACACGTGTGAAACGCTCCGCTTCCTAAAATGCTTGTCTACTGCAGCCTCATCACGGATCACACAAACACAAACGATTGGACATTTTCATCCTAGCGCCTGCTGCTCTTGTTTAAGGCAGTCCACTCAGCCACCACAGGCGTGAGGCGCGTGTGTTCTGCTCGCATCTGCTCTCTATCCCGCACGGCCGTGACCTGAGGCCGGTGGAGACACTCTGCCTCCCAGGAGGGTTTTCTGTTTCCATCAGCGCTCAAAGGGCTTCTTAACCCCCAGACCTTGAAGAGCCTTGTGAAGGGCCCAAGAACCTCGGATTCGTGCTCCCTACGGAGGTAAGAAAAGTGTGGGAGGCGTTCAACCCCGGCGAGGATCCGGTACCAGCCAGGGGGTTAACTCTGCTCAACAGGAACCGGGCTTCGTGACAAGCCAGGGATGGAGACTCAGCGCGGGGGCCTGGGGGAGGGGCCGGGGCAGGAGCGAGCCCACAGGATGGCGGGGTGAGGGGGTCGGGGTGGCGGAGGGGTCACTGCAGGCTGGGGTGGGCCGGGAAGGGCGGGCAGGACCGAGGACGAGTTAGCGGAGGATAGGAGGGGGCCGGGCGCGGTGGAAGGGGACAAAAGGGTGGGGAGGCCAGCAGAGCCCCCTCCAGGGGACAGGCACGAGCTCAGTATGAAGAACAGACCGCACATCCGAGCAGGCACCACTGTGGGTTCCAGATGTTCTAGGCAGAAGGGAGCGGGGACATCTGCACAGGGCAGAAACACTGAGGGTGGTGACAAATGAGACAAGAGGGCCGCCCAGTCCCCACAAACCTCCTGAAGCCCCCTTGACCTCTCTGCTTGGGCCACAAAATGATGGAGTCATCCCTTTACTCCATCAAGCGCTGAGTCGCTCAGTCCTGTCTGAGTCTTTTTGACTCCACAGACTGTAGCCCGCCAGGCTCCCCGTCCATGGGATTTCCCAGGCAAGAACACTGGAGTGGATTGCCATTTCCTTCTCCATTTAACCACCGTAAATCCCCTCAATTCTGGGATTATGTTTCCTACCAAAATATACATTCTTTCCTAAAATTATAAACGTGAGACAAAAACAGGCTTAAAGGAGTTTCAAGTACAACACAAAAACGACTTCCTAAAGCTAAAAGAAAAATGTAAGTGCTGAATGGGAGGAGAACACCCGTGATATTGGGCTGGCATATAAAATGGAGGCCGTACCTCAGAGCACAGAGTAAAAATACAGAGATAGAAATCACGAGGGAAAAATAGCAACATTGAGAATCATAAAGAAGAGCTAACAGGAAAATAAGAGGGGTTCCAGGGTGTTAAAAAAAAAAAAAAGAGGAGAAGGAGCGGTATTAAGTATAAGTGATTGAAGCACATTTCCCTGAACTGCAGAGAGATGGGAGTCACCAGTTTGAAAAGGCCATCAAGCTCCAGACAGCAATGAGGGTAAACACATGCGCATGTGCACACACACACATGCACACACACAGATCAGGCCCTGATAAAATCCTGATCTTTAACAATAAAGAGAAAAATCTGACCAGTCTCTAGACCAAAAGACCAAGTCACCTACACAGAGTAAGAGGATCAGCCTCACATAGAGCCCCCGTCTGTAACAGCAGAAGCTGTAAGAGGATGGAAGAGCTTCCTGCCAGGGGCGGGGTGAGCAGAGGGCTGGTCTGTGTAACTCTCCGGATCGCTCTGTCGGGGGATACGGACAGTTACACAAACATGGATCAATAACATAGTCTATCACTCACGTGCCCCACTAGAAGTGAACATCTGAGACACGAGACCAACAACAGCCAAACTTCAGGAGGCATGAAGACAGGGGCAAAGTGGTGGTGAGCAGTGACACATAGACACACGCACCCAAGTGTGTAACACAAGGGCTCGATGAAGACTCTTGGAAAACAAGGTATACTACAAATTAAATCCTAATGTCATGTCTGACTCTTGCGCGACCCAGTGTCTTTTGGACCATTGCCCGCCAGGCTCCTCTGTCCGTGGGATTCTCCAGGCAAGAATACTGGACTGAGTTGCCATTTCCTCCTCCAGGGGATCTTCCTGACCCAGGATGGAACCTGCGTCTGTTGAGGCTCCTGCACTTGCAGGAGGGTCTTTTATCATTAGGGCCCTCTGGGAAGCCTCATGATAGATAATCTGATGGCAGATTATGGGCATTGAGGGTATAGAAAGGGGAGAAGGCAAAGTTCTCCAGTGGGGTCTCTGGAAGTGGGGGGTTGAAGCTGATAAGCAGCGGGAGGTACAAGCCTTCTGCAAGTCTTGTCTCTGGGGGCAGGTGGTGAGCAGGAAGAAAATGGCACGTTGGTGGGGAACAGTGGGTCACGGCGGCTCACTTTTAAACGCAGAGCTATACCAGTCTGACTATAAGCCAAGCGAGGAAAGATAACCATTTATTAAATGAAAAACTATGATGCAACTTTTGAATTAAAAAAAAAATGGACAAAAAAATGGAACAAAGCCATCTGAACCCACCATCAAACACTCAGAAGAGGAAAGTAAACCTCAGCAATGTAAGGTAGAAGTAATTTATTTATAACGAAAGGGACAAAAATGAAGTCTATTGGTCAGTACACTAAACGTGAATGGACTTATTATGAAAAAGAAAACAGATCCTGTCAACAAGGCATAAAAAATAAACCCATTTATGCTCTTGGCACAATCTAACTTAAAGTGAGGAAGAGAGGCTGAAAATGAAAGGGAAAGAGTCATCAGGTAAGTATAAGTCAGAAGGAAACAGGAATGGAAAACTATGATCAGATCCATGGAAAATAAGCATAAAAGAAATAAGACAAAGTTGAACATTATGAATTGATTGAAGGCAGAATTTGTGAAAAGGAGATATGGTTTCAATTCACCTGTGCTTTGAACACCTCACATAAGATGTTTCAATGATTTGAGATTTAGGAAAAATGTGATTTTAACGTCTATATCTGTCGGGATCGGACATATCTCACAGAAAGGGTGGGGGCAAGACTCAAAGTCTCAGCGGGGCAGGGGTGACGCCCCAGGAACGTCAGCGGGGACTCTGGCTGCGGTGGCTGTTGTCAGCTTCGGCCCCCCACTTGCAGAAAGACCGCTGGAGACCTTTGCCCTCTGCGCTTTCTACTCCCTGCAGACGGCCGTTCTGCGCCTGTCTGGGTGGTGACGACACCACCTGCCCACGAGGTGGGGCTGATGAAGCACACACGCAAAGTACACATAAACCTATAGTTTGGCAAAGAGTCTTGAACCAACATCGACGCCCTGGCTTTGAACTGTTCTCTGGTTGTGTGACATTATCTCTGAAGGAAGCCAGGGGAAGGCTACCTGGGAGCCCTCTGTCCTATTTTTGCAATGTATTGTAGGTCTAAAATTATTTTGGCATAAAAAGTTCTTTTTAAAAAGGCACAAAAACCTTACCTGCTAAATAGAAGCTTATAGTCTCCTGAACAGAGAATATGCATCCTTTTATGTTCACGGCACATTTAAAAATCTTAGCAAATCTTGAAAACTAGAGATTTATATGTTCAGTTGACTAAGAGTCAGTGGCCAACAAACCTTCAATTTCTTGATAATTAAGAAATATATTCCTAGGAAAGATTTGCTCAAAGAGGAAATCAGAAGGGAAATTGGGAGTCCCCTTGGGAGCAATGAAAAAGAAAGTACCATCTAATAAAACTCATGGGACACAGTGAAAGCCGCATTCAGAGGGGAAAAAAAAAGGATAATTGATCACTAATCTTGGGAAATGAGTAAAGGACCATGAAGAATTATAATGGATCTGGGATTTTAGCCATTTGAAAGCTAACGCAGTTAAGCCAAAGCTTTGTGGCTGCTAGGAGGACACAAGACTCCCAGGTCAGAGAGAGAGGAAGGACCGCGTGACTCAGCATGGCCTTGGCTTCTCACCAGGACCCCCGATCCCAAGTCCAGGGCAAAGACGGGCGGGCTCAGCTGGGCACCACACACGGGGGGCTTGCGTCACTGCTGAGAACCCCAGGCTGGCAAACCCTGATCTTCAAAGGGACTGCAAAGTGAACCTGCCCAAACCTCGTCCCGGAGGAAACGTTATTTATAATCCTGCTGGTCAGCGAGAAAATTTGTCCTCTGCCCTGGAGGGAACCAACCACACATCTACCTTTAAAAGGCTGCTTGGTCCAAAATACTCCTGAAGAAGCCCAAATCAAAACGACAGTGAGCTAGCCCTCACACCAGTCAGAATGGCCATCATCAGAAAGTCTACAAACCACAGGGGAGAGAAGGGAACCCTCCTACACTGCTGGTGGGAATGTGAAGTGGTGCAGCTGCTGAGGAAAGCAGTAGGGGGTCATCTCCTCCCTTCCTCACGCGTCCTCCCTGGGGTCACTCCCCAAGTGAACTACTCGAATCCAAGTTGGCACAGGATCTGCTCTAGGGACCCAAACCAGGATGAGTGTCTTGTAGACATTAGGTATCACGATGATTACAATTTTCCTGCCCTGAGTAGCTGCTCAGCTCTATCTGTCCAGAAACTATATTTTCCTGCTTTGCATCTTTGATTTTTAGCATTTGACCCATTTAAGCCAAATAAGTAGTATACTGTTTTAGTTACAGTGAGCTTCACAGAACTGCTTCCCACTGCATGTTTCAATCTAGATGACCGTCCAATTCAATAAAAGCATCTCTACCGGGAGTGATGGCTAGATAAACAGCCATCTATCTGTCTGGCTTCCGGCTGGGGTAGGTTTTAACATTGCTGTAACACCATCCTCCAAGGACCAAGCTAACAAATGGAGTTAGCACTGTTCAGATGAGCTGTGGTAGCTCCAGGTTTGGGACTGTTTGTGGGTGGAACCCTAACAGTGGGCTGCATGTGGCCATTGGATGAACAGGCAGCCAAGCTGGGAATGAAGCTCAAGTCCTCATGAGAAATGAGGAAACTGAGGGGCCCGGGCCTGTGTGGAGAGCCCTTCAACGATCTTTTGGGGTGCATCAAAGGGCATCACAGACAAGGCCAAAATCCTCAGCCAGCAATATTCTTAACTGGCACCAACCCAGAAGAACAAAGAGTTCTCCTGCGCAGGAGCTTGGAAAAATGTTAAGCTTAACCAGACGCCCACCTTGGATAGTCAGCGCAATTATACCCTTAAAAACACCTAGGTCTGAGCAGTGTTACTTTCTAGAATGACTTCCAAATAATCTTTTTTGAAATAAATGTACATCCAAAGTAACAGAATGCTTCTGGTTGCTATAGAGCATTTAAACTTTCCGTGGTCTCCCTTCTGATAATGCTTGCCTGCCGGGTTCAGTGGCTACCTAAGGCCACTCCCTGGAGCCACCTTTCTGCAGGACCATTTGATTAAGTCAAGCTGACCCTTAAACCTGCTTTCCAGGTTATAAGCGCCGGATGTAATTTAACGCATCTGGAATTGTAACGACTCGACTCTAAATCATGCGTCCAATTCAGAAGTAATAAGATTAAACAGGAATCTTTTGAACAGCTACTCTTGGGTGAACACCCTTTTGTTGACAAAGCCTTGGGCACAAAAGTTGATGGAGCTGGGAGCTGTCCTGTTTCCTAGAAGCTGTAGATGGACGTGGTCTGGACAGCGGGTGCCGAGTGTGGGCCCTAGAGCTGCAGAACCCAGGCTTGAGTCCGTCCCACCACTAGTGGGACGTAACCTTCCCAAGGCTGCCGCAGTGACCGTGTCACAGGGAGCAGACCCTGGGAGCTCAGGAAGTGACCACCAAACACACGGCCCTTAAAATCCTGCTGCTCTCTTAAAATTCATGCTGCTCTCTGAACCACCCGGTGTTCACACCTGGAAAGAAAACTTAGCCACTTAACTCGAAGCTGGAAATAAATGCAATTCACAGTTGCAAAAGAAGTGCTCTGGAAGAAGGAGGAAGAGGAGAGTCAAGCCTCTGTTTTTTTTTTTTTTAAATCTTCATGTTTTCAAATACTTGTCACTAATGGGATTAATACATTCAATATGTGCCTGGCACAGAGTAAGCTCTTTGTGTGCGCGTTCAAGCTCAGTCACTTCAGTCGTGTCTAACTGTGATGCCATGAACTGCAGCCCTCCAGGCTCCTCGGTCGGTGGAATCTTCCAGGCAAGAGTAGTGGGGTGGGCTGCATTTCCTCC
The DNA here is from genome assembly GCF_033118175.1 of Dama dama. Taxonomy (NCBI): domain Eukaryota; kingdom Metazoa; phylum Chordata; class Mammalia; order Artiodactyla; family Cervidae; genus Dama; species Dama dama. The sequence continues at coordinate 88,261,164 of NC_083710.1, forward strand.
TCCAGGGGATATTCCAGACCAAGGGATTGAACCCACATCTCCTGCGGCTCCAGCACTGGCAGGCAGATTTCTTTCTTTTTATTTTTTTTTAACCACTGAGCCACCTGGGAAGTGCAAGCTCTCTGTAGGTGACCCTTTGAAATTGCCAGGGGCAGTCACAGCAAGCAAACAGGCAAAGCACTCAGGGACGGGATGGAGCAAACGGATACATGGACACCTTCAGGGTTCTTCTAAGCAGAGGCTCGCCTCCTCCCTCAGCATGCAGCGTCACTGTCATTCCTTGCTGGAAGAAGCTTCTTCGTCAAAACAGTCAGGTGGCTGAGTTTCTTAGGCCTGGCCCACTCGGTTCATAGCCGGGCCTCTGAGCATCTCTGAGCCACACGTGACCTGGCCAAGTGGCCTGTTTGGATTTGAGTCCTTCCTTCCCAGTCATCTGTGCAGACCCAGCTCAGGTCCTGCTGTTTTCTTGACCTTCCTCCCACAGTGTCTGGAACACCACCATCAATTTAACCTGCGGTGGCTTCAACGTTTCTGGTTCTGGAGGGTGGGCCGGCCGCACCCGGCCAGGGAGGTCACCTGAGCCGGGCAGACGGGCCTCCCAGCTGGGGGCAGGCTTACCACCGGTCACACGGCGCTCCGGCCGGTCACGTCCCCAAGGAGCGCAGCAGCAGCAGCAGGGATTTCAATGCCTCCCCGAAAGAGACCCATCTGGTTCCAGATTTAATTATCATTGTGTTCTGTAATTACTGGCTTGCAAGGTAGCGCAGAGAAGGAACCGTCTTGTTTTCAGCTCCCTCCACCCCCGACCTCTTGAAATAAAACTGGCAAAAATAAAAAGCTTTCTGGGAAGCACTTAATCATTTAAACATTCATGAATCAGGAATACAAACAAAGGTCCCGAGTCTCTCGAGGAGCGAAGGAGGCGGCAGAAGGGCCAGGACAGCGAGAGGAGCCCGGCTAGGGTCTCCACCTCCGAGGGGGCTGCCCCGGGCCCCGCCGGGCGCACCCGGTGAAGGGCGCGCGCGGCCCGCGGGCGGGGAGGCGCGGCGAGCTCTCGCGGCCGGCGGACTGTCGCCTCCTGGAGGTCACCGGGCCCTTGAGGCGGGGGCCCTCCAGCCCGCGGCGCAGGTGGGGACGCGCGCGCACCTCCGGCGGGGTGCGGAGGGCGCACGGCGGGGGCGCACGGCGGCGGGCCAGAACGCGGGGGCCGGCGCTGCCCGGCTTCGGCTCGGGTCCGGGCGGCCCCGGGTCGGGGCGCGGGGCCGCTCCGGCGCGGCGTCTTTCTTCTGCTCGCGGTGATGTCATCGGCGGCAGCGGCTGGGGGCCGGGAGGCGGCGGCGGGGGCGGCGCCGGGCGGCCGCCGCAGGTTCATGTGCATCTAATGAAAAGGCGCTTGACAGTCGGCCAGGACGCACGCGAGGGAGCGCGAGCCGGCCGGACCGCGGCGCCGCCCGAGCCAATCGCCGTCGCCGGGCTCTCCATGGGCGAGCGGGAGGAGGGGGCGGTGGGCGCAGCCGGCCGGGCCGCGGCCGCTCCGAGGTGAACGGCGCCGAGACGCGCTCGCGGCGCGAGGAGGCCGGGCGCGCCGCCGCGATGAATTCCGCCGAGCAGACCGTTACGTGGCTCATTACCTTGGGCGTGCTGGAGTCGCCCAAGAAAACCATCTCGGACCCGGAGGGCTTCCTGCAGGCGTCTCTGAAGGATGGGGTGGTCCTCTGCAGGCTGCTGGAGCGCCTGCTGCCCGGCACCATCGAGAAAGTGAGTGCCCCCCCCCCCCCCCCCCGCCCCGGCCCGCGCACGCACCCCCGGCGGACAGGCCTGGGGCGGAGGGAGGCCCGGGCGGCGGGAGGCCCCGCGCGGACGGAGGCCCCGCGCCCCACCTGGCCCCCGCCGCGGCCCGGGGTACGCCGAGACGCGCGGGCGCGGGGTCGCCGGCGCCCGCACCTGGTGGCCGCGCGCGCGCGCGCGGAGAAGCCCACGCGCCTCTTTTGTGCGCGGGCCCGGGCGCGCGGGGGGCGCGCGGGCTGCGCGGGGAGCCGGCGGCGGGATCCCGCCCGGGCTCGGGGCGCCATTGTGTGCGGGGCCGGCGGGGATGGGGGGCCGCGTTCGAGGGGAGCGGCCCGGGGAGGCCGGGGGTCACGGGAGCCCCGCCCGCAGGAGGAGGCGCCGCTCCGGGCGACCTGAGCCGAAACCGGGCTGCGGCGCCCGCGGGGCGTCCTCCCCGGCTTTGTTTGAACAGCTTTTGTTGCTGGTATCGTGTGAGACTTTCGGCCTCTGGTTCGCTGGCCAGTTGCATTTTTAAAAGATGCGTTTATCAGTCGCGGAGAGCTGGGCTGGGAGATGGTGTGCTGACCTCCCTAGGGAAGAATTCTCCTGTCTCCAAACCCGGAGGACCGCACGCGGGGTCGGGAAGCCCTGGCGTTGTTCAGGGCCGGCCGCAAGTCCTAGGTTGCATTTTCAGGTTCATCCCTGGTTCGGAACAGAATCCCGAGTCTCGCAGACCCGACTGCCCTTGTAGGTGACTTGCGGTTTCCTCGCGGCTGGAGTGTGAACCTTGACCGCAGCTCTGAGTGATTCAACTTTGCTTTCCCCTGGCTCAGCTGACAAAGCAGGACCCAGCCGATAGGGCTGTTTTAAACACGGTGGATCCCCGTGTTTCAGAAACACTACAATCTTACCCCAGTTTTTTTTCTCCCCCATACATAATCTTAAGATCAACAGTTACTTAAATGGTGTTAAATGTAGAAATTAAAGTACACCATAACTTGGAAAAATTATTTAATTTTTTAAATAAGGGGTATTGGCCCCAACGGTACAGTATCAATTTGCTAACAATAACATGTTAATAAGGTGACTTTAGAAAGTAAAATGTTTAATCTTTTAAGTTCATTCATGTTTTGGCACTACATTTTAAAGGTCAGAAAAGATTGTATTCATCTGAATGGTGTGTACATACTAGTTTCAGGTATTTTCTTATTTGGAACATATTTTTTTAAACTTTATTTTTTATTGGAATATAGCTGATTAACGATGCGGTGATGGTTTCAGGTGGACAGCAAAGGGACTCAGTCATACACACACATGTATCCTTTCTCCCCCAAACTCTCCACACATCCAGGCTGCCACATGGAACACATTTATGCAAACAGAATCTGCATTTTAGAAAGACTGTCCCCCTGTCTGTCCAGGGAATAAAAATGTTGCTCTTCAGTGAACCTGGTGTCACAATAAAATTATGATTGAAGACAGGAATAAAGGGCAGACTAACTTCCAAGGCACTCAGAATACTTTGTTGTCATCTGGGTATCAGGACCTCTGGTAATAAGAGACAGATGTTGAGAAGCATTGAAAATGCATGCTAACTTAACCAAAACAGGCTTATATAAAAGATGGTTACATTTCTAAGAGTAAAGCTTTAAGAGACTTCAGAGGCTGTTTGATTAGAAACATGTCATTATCAATGCATACGCTATTTGGCATATTAACTGCATTCATATTGACTGGTGGACTTCAAGAATCACTTTCTTTTAAATTGTAGAAAGATTTTCTTAGAAAACTGTAGCACTCCTTTCATCTCGGAAGCAACAAAGAGAGGAATGACTAACATGTTAAATTTGCAGAAGCCAAACTGAAACAACCCAGCATGCTCTAAAACCATGGTTGTTTGGGAACTTCTTACAGTGCAGCCACCCTTTCATCACTGCCCCCCCCCCCCACCCCTGCCCCGAGGCTCCAACTGGTTTCTTTAGAGGGACCCAGCCACAGTGCAAGTTCAGTGTCAAAGTTGCAAATTATAGACATAGCGACCACTTCTCTGTGGTACAAAGGTAGGTTTGAGGAGTAAAATATTAGCCATTCTCCGCCCCTGGAAACCCTGGGTTTCAGAAGTTTCATGAGCATTTTTCCATTTCCTGAGACGCGTTATTTACTTGAACTTTCCCATGTTTGCATGCACACCAGATAACTTTCCCGTTTGCCAGAAAGCACACACGCTGAGCACCCTTCACCCCAATGTGGGAACGCCAGGCTGAGGACGTTGTTTTTCCTTAAAAAGGAACGTTTGGAAACTTCGCCGAGTATTCATATGGAATTGAAAGGCTCTTGACTCGGCCCCAGCTTGCCACATGAACACATGGAAGACTGGTTAACGGGGTGTCAGCAGCCTGCAACTTAACTTTTTGCAAATTCACAAAATGTAAAACGAACCATCAGATGGAGCAGAGTGTAGCACAGAGTCGGGAGGAGTGTTGGGGCGGCTCGGGTTTCCCATGTGCCTTTCATTAAGAAAGCATGTCCCCGTATGTTTCGTGCCTTTGTAGGTTTGTTCTGTTTCAGGGCCGGCAAGAGGGTGAGGAACGAAAGAAGTTCATCACGGTTCAGATTGTTCTGCTCGCTTTACAAAGCTTTCTGTTGAGGTTCCCTTCACGTGGCCTGCTTTTCTTTAGGCGGAAGGTCAGACGGGAACAGGAGGGGCTCAGAAACTTCCCAGGAGCGGTTCAGGCGAGAGATGCAGTTTGTTACTGACGAGGTGGTCCTCTCTGCTGAAGGGGAGAGAACAGTGGGTGTTCTGAGGTTTCCTCCATCGCCCTGGGCGAGCCCCTGCTGCTTTGATTTTGCCTGGTAACAGCCAGGGTGTTTTTCTGACCTGCCCATACTGTTTGCTTCCGTCATTCATTCCTCCCGTGATGAGGAACACACGGAGGCTGCAGGGTCCAGGGAGCCCTCTGGGCACCCAGCTCCTTAGGTAACACTTTAACCGACTCTGAACCATGAAGTCAGAGGGGGTGAAATTGAGAGGCAGTCACACCCCAGCCTCTGAAACTCCTGTAGGACCAGGAAGACATGTTTGGATAATGGGAGTGGTCAAAGGCTGCTTTACTTACTTACTTACTTGGTTATTGGATGCCCCTCGCGGCTAGTGGGGTCTTGGTTTCCCCACCAGGAAGCGAACCCCGGCCCTCGGCGGTGAGAGTGTGGAGTCCTAACCACTGCACCGCCAGGGAAGTCCCTGGGCCGCTTTAATGTCGCTTGTTACTGCAGCAGATGACGTTGCTCGATTCAAACACTCAGGGACCCGGTTCCCCTCTCTCTGCCCAGGAACACAGCACATGCTGTAAGCCACAAAGTGTGGCCAGGAGACCCTCTCCCACCCGTGTCTGTGGAGTCACACACACTGCCCTGTGGTCCTGCTGGTGCCCGGGGTGTGGTGTGCGTCCAGACTTGTGGGAGCCGCTGGGCTGTGTGTTACCTTCCTGGGACTTCACAGCAAAGATCCACAGACCGGCCTCACATACCAGGATTGCATGCTCTCACGCCCTGGGGATGCTGTTGTGGGCAGGGCCGCGCCCTCTGCAGCGGTTGGGGGTCTGTCCCCCCTGCCCCGAGGTCTCTGTTGGTTCCTGGCTGGTGGCAGCACAGGTCCAGTCTCCCCATGGCGTCCCCTGGGGTCTCCTCTGTGTCGGGATGCCCCTTTCATAAGGACGCAGGTCAGTGGATGAGGGCCGCCCTCCGGGAATGACACTGACTGGTTACATCAGCAATGACCTTGTTTCCAAATAAGGTCCCATTCTGCCCTGGGGCTTAGGGCTGGAACACACGAATTTCCGGGGTCATGACCCAACCCATAACAGGTTGCACAGTAAGTTTGACCAAATCAGCTTATTATGTATTGACCTGCCTGCAGGTGCAAGGTGCTATGGGAGACAAGAAAGACGGCATAACAAGCTCTTAAGGCTTTTAGTCCAGGGGAAGACATAATTCTAAAAACAAGCAGTGTGGGGCTGAAGGAAAAGTAAAAAAAAATGTCCGGTGTAGACAGAGAGGGGCTGAGGAATGAGGAGCTGGAAGGGACTTGCCCTGGGCTGTCCAGCCTCTGCTGATTTCTGAGACATGGGTTAGAGTATGGTGTTTATTTTCCCAACCTATGATTGGGGCTTTCCTGGTGGCTCAGCAGAATCTGCCTGCCAAAGCAGGAGACCTGGGTTCGATCCTGGGTTCTCCAGATCCCCTGGAGAAGGGAATGACAACCCACTCCAGTATTCTTGCCTGGAGAATTCCATGGACAGAGGAATCTGGTGGCCTTCAGTTCACGGGGTTGAGAAAGAGTCGGACACAATTTAGCGACTACACAGCAACAGCAAACTGATGGGGCATTCCTGCCTGATCTTCCGCAGGCTTGCAGAGAATCCGTGCATTCTGATGTGGCAAGGCAGGAAGAAATTGCATTTTCCTGATTGATTCCTGACTTGCTTTCTGCTCATTCTTGAGATTCTGGGTCAGGCTGGGGTAGAAGAAAAATGTAGTCCTAGTGGCCACTGGACAGCGGTTCTGAGCGCCCACCTGGAGAAGCGTGTCTTTTTTCTGGCCCCCTGAGAAGGATGTGGTTGGCAGTGTGGTGTGGTGTCAGGGCCTTACTCCGGACCAGCTGGTTCGGAAGCCGGCGTCCTGTAGCTGCCACAAACACCTGCTCATCACGGGTGAAGCTCTCCGAGAGAAAGGTTCCAGAACGCATGGACTTCTGTGTTTGTAAGGAGAAGACACCTTTAAAGTTTGCAGACGGAATTACTGACTGTATTGAGTTACTTCTACTGAAACTGCTTGAGCTTTCAGGATAGTTGATTTTGTCCTAAGAAACATCTGCCTTTGAAGCAGTGACTTTCAGACACGACCCAGCGCCAGTGAAGAGAGGAGCCATAACTGCGCTTGCTGCTTCATTCGGAACAGAGCAGACACAACTAAATTCCATTCAAGTGGGACTGCCTCCCGTCATCTCCCTAGAGCCACGCTGGAAGTGCTGGGGTGTCGATGCCGGCATTCCCGAGCGCGCGCACAGGCACACGCGTGCAGAGTGCCTTGGGTTTGCGGGCGCTGGGGAAGGGCCGCAGGCTGCCCTTTCATGGGGGAAGCTGTCCCCGGGGGCCCTGGGGCGGGAGGACGCGGCCTGTGTTCTCCTGGGAACTCGTGCTATCGATGGAAGTGGCACCGCGGTGGCCTTCTTCCCGCTTTCTCTGAGCATAGCCCACCTTCAGATGCGGCTCCTTTCCAGAAAGCACTGAGCGCTGTGAGCGGCTAAACTGCTGTGGCCTCACGTGGCCCCCGCTTCACGGGGGAGAACCCTGAGGCCCTGCAGTCCAACGAGCCCGGGGCCCCAGCCGAGCCCGGATCCCCCGGGGTGCCCGCGGCCCCAGGCGGGACCTCCCGGGCGGCCTTGGTGAGCCCCGGCTGGGCCCCCGTCTGCTTTGGGGTCACCAGCCAGGGCGGGAAGGCCGCCGACCTGAGCGGCCGCAGGGGACGCGAGAGCGCAGCGTTAGGTCGCCTGCCGTCCGTGGGCGTCTGAGGAGGGAAGGGGCGGCGTGATGCCGTGCGCAGGCGCAGGCGGGCGGCCTGGCTGGATGGGAGCCGGGGCGGGGGGCAACGGCAGGGAAGGAGGGCGCTGGAGCCAGCCTTGGGGACCGGTGAGAGGCGGCCTCGCGAAGGACGCCCCCACGGACGAGTGTTCAGCTCTCGTTCTGGCACCTGATAACCTCCGCTGGGGCTCCTGGGCCTTCGGACCCTGAGTTCACTCAGAGTCCATCTAAGCTGAGATTTAAAACAATGCCGTGTGTGTGCGTGCGTGCGTGTGTTAGTTACACTTATTTGGTGGGACTGTCTCTAGACTTTTGGGCTGGCATTGCATGGGGGTCAGGAGAAGGAGGTCACGGCCCAGCCCTCCCTCTGGGAGCTCACCTCTGCCCAGGGCAGCACCGGTGCTGGGAGGCCCAGCGGTTCCCAAGACCCACTCTACCCCGGGGCCTGTACCGTGAGGTAAGTCCCAGGATGTGCTCCAGAATCGTCCATTTGCTGTGTGACTTTGGACAACCTGCCCTGCTTCTCTGAGCCTCACTTTCTTCCTCCTAAAAACAAGATTAGGGCTTCCCCAGTGGCTCAATGGGTAAAGAATCCGCCTGCGGTGCAGAAGACACAGGAGACGTGGGTTCGATCCCTGGGTCGGGAAGATCCCCTGCAGAAGGAAATGGCAGCCCACTCCAGTATTCTTGCCTGGAGAATCCCATGGACAGAGAAGCCTGGTGCACTACAGTCTATGGGGTCTCAAAGAGTCAGACACGACTGAGCGACAGAGAGAGAAAATCAAGATTAACCATTCCTGCCTGGAGGAAACGGCCTCGTGGGCCAGTAGGCTTGTCACAAGGGTAAGTGACTGGACGTGAGGGGTTGTGTGCGGTGCTGGGCGCAGACCAGGCCCTTGTGGATGAAACTTTACAGATCAACACCTGGTGCTGTGGCCGGGAAAACTAAGCCAGGATTTGAACCTTAAGGCCGCCCACATCCGGGAACATGTCCTTATTCTCACAACTGGACACTCTTGCCGTCTTAGGGTGCTGGCGACCCTCCCTTCTCACCCTCATGGATCCCATGGTCCGGGGTGGTGGGACCACGGGATGTGTTCCCGGGTCCTCCGCTTAGCTCCAGGTCCCCGCGCAGTTGCTGGGCGCATGCAGCTGCCTGCTCGAGGGGCCAGAGGGCCGGCCGGGAGCTCGGGTTTCGTGCGTCTAGGGTTTCGTGCATGGAAGGGCCCAGAGTCACAGATGGGCAGTGAGGCCCGCCAGGGCCCCGTGTCTGCACTGGGAGGGCGTCCTGGGCCTGCGTCCTGGGAACCGTTTCTGACGTTTCCTCTCCTCCTCATTTCTACCAAGTTAGGGTCGGATCATTTGTTTCCTTATTTTTTTTTGTCTAACTTTAGCTCTGTATTTCTTGTTTGATGAACCAGACTGGTAGTTCTCAGCCTTGCTTTTGTGGGATAGTCCTGTAATCCAGGAAGAAGGATGGGATGTTTGTACATTTGCAACACATTTGTTCAAAATTATTTTAATCTTCATTCCAATGTCAACATATTTAACCGATGTATTTATGTTCCTACTGTGTGCATGCTAGTGTACCCTTCATACACATGGAAACACACACACACACACACACACACACGTATGTTCTGTACTGCCTTTTCAGGCAAGTCGTAAGAGAAACCGTAGGGTCTGAAGTGTAAGGCATTTGTGAATTCTGGGTGGAAGGTGTTCTCACGACGTCATGCAGCACAGACTTGTCATTTTACAGATGGGTTCACTGAGGGCAGCACCATACGGTTGTGTAAGTTGTATACTGTGTGGCCTGGGGGGAGTCATTCACACTGTAGTCTAAATGAATGGGGTCTCCAGGTCTGTGCTGGGGCAATGGGGCATAGAGGTCAGCCTCCACAGAGGTCAGCTTCGTAGGGCACACAACAGATTAGAGAAGGGCCGTGGTAGGTTACGGAGGAGGCCCCCACGCCCCCTCCTCACTGCCCCTGTAGCCACGCCCCTCACGGCTTGTCGAGTCACGCTGCAGCTCTTCCCATCGAGGGGTGGGGTGGGGCCTTTTGCCTCACTTCTTGCATCTGAGCTGACCTTGACTTGTTCTGGCAAGCTTGATGTGGCAAAAGGGGACAGGAACCAGTTCCCAGGAGGCCTGGTGTGTTTCCATGCTCTCTCAGAGCCTGTCTGCACCTGGGACCAGCCCGGGCCCCAAGACCACAGGGCCAAGAGCCTAGCTGTCCCTGCTGAGGCCCCCTGGGCCCACCCGCAGCCCTCCGACCCCATTCATGGGCCAGTCCAGCCGAGGTCAGCAGAGCTGCCACCTTGATCAGAGGTCCCCACTGCTGCGTGAGCCCAGGCCAGCCGAGCACCGCCCGGCGGGCCTGTGGCCCCACGGACAGAAGCGCAAGCGTGCTTCAGCGGCCACTGAGGCTTCCTGGCTGCTTGTTCTGCAGCCTCCCCGTGGCGGTGGATGCGGTACAAGGCTTGAGAGCGCTAGTGGTGTTTTGTGCGTGACCGTAATTGCTGTTACACCGAGAGCAGCCTTTAAAAAGGAACTGATAATCTTCCTATCTTTTCTCTAAAGAAGGTGCATGTGATTCAGAACCAAAAAAAGTGTAGCTCGTGAAGCCTCTCCCAGCTGACATCTAATGGTTTTATTTAAAACGGGAGCCCTGGTGTCCAGGTTTGCTTTGAAGTCGCAGTTCCTGGCAGAAGTCGTGTTCTGGCAGCATGATTTTTTTTAGCAGTCAAGCAGAAATCCTGAGGACAGCCTGGTTTGGATTGCCTGCAATCCCTCTGGCCTGTGGCGGCCCTTTTCCCTCCATCCTGAGTGTCTCACTGCTGAGTTTCTGCCGGGAACACACTTTGCTCTGACTCCCTGATCTTGAGATGGCTGAAGTTCATAAGAGACTTTTTTTTTTTGTACTTAAAATTTTTTTATTCCTAAAATTTTATCTAGCAAATTAATGTTCTAACTTTTGAAATATAATGTGTTTATGCTCAATGATGTCTTAGAGGAAAATACACTTTGGGTAACAGAAACATCTTAGTTGAAAAGATCTTATTAAAACGTTTGACACATAATTATTTGTAAGTTCACAAGAGAATTTTAACTCCAGCTGAAGTTAGTAAATTTGTTCAGGAGTCTTGTCAGGAATACAGACTTTCTGAAAAAAGCTTGTTGCTTTCTGTGTGTGCCTGTGTGGTCAGTTGCTCAGTCGTGTCCGACTCTTTGTGACCCCATGGATGTAGCCCACCAGGCTCCTCTGTCCATGGGATTTCCCAGGCAAGAATCCTGGAGCGGGTAGCCATCCCTACTCCAGGGGATCTTCCTGACCCAGGAATGCGTACCGAAAGGTTATGACTTTGTCCGTCACTCTGTGAAGAATGTTGTAGAAATTCCGTAGAAAGTTGGGCGCTTCGGAGGCCTCGTCCTGGCCCTGAGGCCAGGTTGCTGGCTCTCGGGAGGAGCCAGAGGCGTGGGAACGCACGCCCGTCAGCCTCCACTTCTCGGGTGACCGCAGGGCCGTCTCTCTGTAGTGCTGGAGAAACTGCTTTGTCCAGCGACGTGCGTAGCAGATTTCTTCTCATGGAAACGTGAAGTTTTCTGGTTGCGGTTCTCTTATTTGTTAAGGCATTTTCGTTTCCTTTGAAAACAAGCCCCATAAATAGAACGGGGTTAGGTTCCCAGCAGCCTCTTGGCAGAGGTTAAGCTTCCAGAGAGCAGCACAGGTTGAAGCCACGCCTCTGAGTGGCCAGAGCCTGGGACTGAGCGTCTCCCAGGCTTCATCTTTGCAAGAGGAACGGGGAGGAAAGGTTCGTTTCTCCTTCCTCTGACCTCTGACCAAGCACGTTTATGTAGACTGAACCCGGGTAACTGCCTTGTCGGCGAGCCCAGGCTGGGTCCTCACATAACTCACAGTAACGATTTAATTGGGTGTGAGTCTTAGGCATCCTGTTTATAAATAGTTAGAACGATGTTCTGGGAGTGAGAGGGAACTCTGCACAGGCTTTGAGGCTTCTGTGGGGTGGAACAGAGCTGCCGTCTTAAGAGGCTAGAACAGTAAAGGCAAGTTAAGCGCAAAGTAAGCAGCAGACAGAACAGAAAAATGAAGAACTTGATGACCAACCGGTGACGTGGAAAGCAGAGAATTACCAGAGGGAGACAGCAAAGCCCAAAGCTTGTTCTCTGAGAAGAATCCACAGAACTGATGACCCTCTTAGGCTGACGAGGAGAAATGGGGGGAAGACAGAGTAGTCAGCCTAGGGGGCGGTGACGTGAACGGGCACCTGTGCTCAGGGAGGGGCCGAGCGTAGGGCTGCGGGGTGTTGTCGGGACCCGGGCAGCGGTGGGCCGGAGGCTGGGGGGCAGAGTGTGGGGCTGCGAGAGCGCGGGCCCGTGGGATCCCAGGATACATGAACTCAGGGCGGGTTTTCACAGCCTCATGCTCATCAACGCTTGGAAATTTTGTTAAAAGGAAGTGGACCTTCAGCAATTTTTTTTTTCTTGAAAACGGAGACTTTAGAGAACTCTGTTCCTTTCAGTAGCTTCAGGGAAATACATCTGTGTGGTTTTCCTTCACTTCCTACATGTTTTAACACGTGTTCAAGTCCGGTGAGTGTGTTGCGGCCAAGCAGTGGTCACTCTGAGCCCATTTCCAACTTACTATTTTTTTTGAAATAAATTTTTTATCTTTTTTGAAAATCTTTTTTAAAAAATTTAATATTTATTTATTTTTGGCTGGGCTGGGTCTTCGCTGCTGTGCAGGCTTTCTCTAGTTGCGGCGAGCGGGGGCTACTCTCTAGTTTTTTGGTGCCCAGGCTTCTCCCTGTGGCGGCTTCTCTTGTTGCGGTCCTCGGGTTTCGGGCGTGGTGACACGCGGGCTCCCGAGGAGCGGGTCCTGGGCTCCAGGTGGCGGGCTCACGAGGGGCGGGTCCTGGGCTCCAGGCCGCGGGCTCAGGGGCGGGTCCTGGGCTCCAGGCCGAGGGCTCAGGAAGTGTGGCCCCCCGGGCTGAGTTGCTCCTCGACATGTGGGATCTTTCTCCACCAGGGACTGAAATCTTGTCTCTTGCATTGGTAGGTGGCTTCTTTACCACTGAACTGCCAGGGAAAACCCCTGTCTTATCATAAATGAATTCACGTCAGGTGTTGAGTTTCCCTGCTTTGATTCATTTTGCAGTGAAGGGCTTTTTAGGTAAAGATTAGGATGGTTGAGAACCTGCTACTCTAGGCCGTCTCTACGTGCTGCTGACACCTGAGAGTCCAGATCCATTGGAGGGAAGGCCTTTTTAGGGACAATGTACAGTTTTTAGGAAGTTCGGGTTAAAGTCAAAGACTATTTGCTTTATAATTTTATGAATATACGCACACCTCTCCTGGGCCTGCTCTCTCTCTCTCTCTCATGTAGGAAACACTGCCAATTAGTTACATTTTATAATAAATGAAGGGAGATAAAAGTAAATCAAGTTGTGTTTACTGGGAATACTGTCCCTAAACAACCTCAGTGAGTGTAAGCAATGTTTAGCTGCTGGGTGTTATTTTTTTCCATTCAAGGGCTTCCCTGGGAGCTGAGTTGGTAAAGAATCCGCCTGCAATGCAGGAGACCTGGGTTCGATCCCTGCGTTGGGAAGATCCCCTGGAGAAGGGAACGGCTACCCACTCCAGTATTCTTGCCTAGAGCATCCCATGGTCCATGGGTCACAAAGAGTTGGACACGACTGAGCGACTTTCACTTCACTTCACTTCACTTTCGCATTCAAAGCAATAAAACCCACACTCGTCAATCTGTCTCCTTGTGTGGGGAATGGAGGCTCACTGGTTCTTTTTCCTCCTTAGTCGTTTTCCTTTGAGAGGATGAAGTGACTTAGAGTAAAGAATCCACCTGCCAGTACAGGAGACTCAGGAGATGTGGGTTTGATCTCTGGGTTGGGAAGATCCCCTGGAGGAGGAAATGGTAACTCACTCCAGTATTCTCGTCTGGAGAATCCCATGGATGGAGGAGCCTGGCGGGCTGCAGTCTGTGGGGCCGCACAGAGTCGGACACGACTGAGCATGCGCGCCCGTGGCGGGGACAGTATCGTTGATAAGGGTATTGGAGGAAGACGTCTCTTCCCTCTCTCCCCCACCTCTCAGTTCCACGAAGAGCCTATGACTTGAGATTTCAGGCTTGGGATGGTTTCCTTTTCCTTTTCTTGTAGCTGGAAGCATAGCTGCCCAACAATGAATTTTTGTATAAAAATGTTTACAATTTTACATCAAAGTTATGAGTGAAGCTACTGACATCGCAGCTGGCAGCACCTGTGTTTCGGTGGTGGTTCCTCGCTTTGCACCTTTGGCCCAGGTGGTTACGCAGTTCTTACGCATGAGTGTGCCCAGAACCTCCTAGATGGCTTGTGAAGATGCAGACTGCTGGGCTCCACTCAGAGTTTCTGATTTCACAGTCCAGGTTGGGGAGGGTGGGCATTTCTCACAAGTGCATGCTGCCGGTCCAGGGGGCATGTTTCAGGACCACTCACAGCCCCCGAGCTCATCGGCCTGGCGGTGCTATAACCTGGGGCCAGCCCCATGACCCGCGTGGCGCTGTAAGGACAGGGGACTGAGGTGTGAGCCCCCGGGGGCTTCCCCACAGGTGAGCGCAGGCTGCTTGCTGATCTTGTGAGCTCCCCACCCCCGTGCTGGGGAAATGTCCTAACCCAGTGCTTTTTAGATCAGAACAGAGCAGACCCCTGGCTGCTTCACGGCGGGCTTTTGGAGCCTTGAAACGTGAAGGTAGAGTGTTTTGAAAGAAATCCTGCCTTGGATTGGAAGGGGCACTTGGAATTTATCTGCAAAATGGGATTCCTCACCTGTCTGTTTACTTCTAGAAATTCTTGTATAAAACAGAAGAGAAACACAGTCTCCATTAGGAGACCAAGCTCAGGAGGCTTGCTTGTGATTTGATGACTTTTTTTTTCCCCCCACAAATCATCAGCATTTATTTCCTGGGTCCTAGGTGTCACTTATCTTGGTAGAAAGGGCAGAGAGTTAATCAAGATGGTTTTGAGCACAAAAATCCCTTCCCTAAAAATGGATCTGTGAAGCTCCAGGAGGGAACCTCAGAGCTGCATAGATGGTCCAAGAGTTTAGCTCACAATGGCTTCCAAAAAAAAAAAAAAGTAAATTGTCAGCTCCCTCCCTTCTCTGCTGAGAAAAGTTTGAAAGTTTCTAAAAAGTTTAAAAGTGATTTTTAAAAAACGGGGTAAGAAGGTGTCCTGACTCAGAAGGTGGAAAGGCTGGAGACAAGGGGACTGAGCTGGGACGTGATCCCGCCCGGGCCGCTCACCCCTGGGGTCAGGACCCAGCCCCTGAGTCCCGGCACCCCCTGAATAAATTTACATCCTTGCGGTTACAGTGTCTTGAAAATGTACCCAGGCGCGGGGGGACGTGGTGGGGGCGTGGAGCCTGGGGGTGCGGGCAGAGGGCCTTTGAGGGAGGGGGCTGCGGGAGCCCCTGGGCCCGCCTTTCGGTCTGGCCCTGCTTGCCTGGAACACACTGCTCAGGGCAATGCCAGGGCTCCGGGTCCACGGCGCATCTCCCTCCCAGCCTCCTCGGGCAAGGTCACGTTCAGGATGAGGTGGTGCCATCGCTGCTCTCGGGCTGGCTGCTGGCTTCCTTGTCTGAGGTGCGCACCTCCGCCTGTCCTTCTGCGCCCTCGAGGGCCAGCCCGCCCATGTCGCCAGCCAGCTTCCGCACGCTCACGGCCTCGGAGTCTCCCTGTATGTCGGGGACTGCGTTCCGGCGGTGCGTCCGGTCACAGGAGATGACGTCTGAGTAGGACTCGACCTCCATCATGCCTGTCGCATTGCTCTTCAGGCCTGGTTTAGTTTCTTTTTCCTGCTCGCATCTCTTCAGATTTTCCACTGTTGACTAATCAATGTGGAAATTCTGCCGTCCCGCCACCAGCCGAGCCCGGGCCGCCGGCCCGCCAGCCCGCAGCGCCTCCCGAGGGCTGCCAGGCACCCGCCGAGCTCAGCGGCGCCCTGATGACTTTTTTATTTAAGTCAGGAGAAGGAAATGGCAACCCACTCCAGTACTCTTGCCTGGAAAATCCCATGGACGGAGAAGCCTGGGAGGCTGCAGTCCATGGGGTCGCAAAGAGTTGGACACGACTGAGTGACTTCACTTTATTTAAGTCAGGGCACTTAAGGCAGGATCCTTGGAATATTCATATTAGGGTTGGGAGGAACTGTAGCTCACTAAGAAGATGAGTCATTGAAAGTTACCAAAAGATATGGAGACACTTGTAGGTAAGGGTTCTGTCTAAAACTGAGGCTTTTAAGGGGAGAGGTAGATCAGCCGTCCTGTGGGCTTGGGGCTGGGTAGCGTCCGGGATCCAGGTGAAAACACTCTTCAGCGTGGGGGGTCAGCAGGGCCGTGACTCCTCCTCCTGCTGCCTCCCACGGGGGGTGGGCCTGGGTCCTTAGGCTGGGGACCTCTTCTCTCTGAAGGTCTGTGGGGGTCTGTGGCTTGTGCTGGCTTTCCACCACTACTGAGGGTGTGCGTCTCGATTTCAGTCCATTCGGCGCTCTTCAGTTCAGTAGCCGATTAAGAGGGCCCCCCCGGTGGCTCAGTGGTAAAGAACCGACTTGCCAAGGCAGGAGATGGGAGTTCGACCCTTGCGTCAGCAGACCCCCTGGGCCAGGAAATGGCAACCCACTCCAGTGTTCTTGCCTGGAAAACCCCACGGACAGAGGAGCCTGTTAGGCTCAGTCCATGGGGTTGCAAGAGTCCCAACACAGCTTAGCGACTGAACAACAAAAGCCAATTTAGAAGTGCATTTTGTCACTGAATACCGGAGAAAACAATTTCTGGCAACCCCGCCACCCAAGTCCGGTCACAGCACGCTGCTTTTCTAGATGATACTGTACTGCCGAGGGACCTTCAGGGGCCACCTCCTTCAGATGAAGGGGCTGGAATCACCTGACAAGGGTTTTCAAGCTGCCGTCATACAAAGGCTTCAAAAAACAATTACAGATTCTCTTGAAACAAACGGAAAACTAGGAAATCTTAGCAAAGAAAAAGGAGTTGTAACAAAAGAAACGTGGAAATTACATAGCTGAAATGTAGAATAACTGAAGTCCAGCTCACTGCATGGGCTCAAAACTTGAGGGGAGGAGACCGACTCCGTGGGCCCGGGGACGTGGTCTGCTCGGCCTGAGGGACAGGGAGGAAGGGATCGAAGGAAGGGGACGTGGTGAGGGCCACCTGCGGCAGCCGCAATGAAGCAAGAAAGCTGACCGAGGCTGGGATTCCGGGAGGGCTGCGTCAGCATGTTCCAGCCTCCCAGTGAGGCTTAGGACCCGAGTACAGGGCAGCCTGTCCTCACACAGGTCTCCTGGGCGGCCGTCCCGGTGCCGGCCTCGGGCAGGAGGCGAGGCCTGGGGGAGCCTGCCAGCTGGTTATGGGCCCTGCCTGGAGAAAGTGATCGTCCTGGGTGATGGGGAACCATCCCTGAAACCAGAGCCTGGCGCTCGGCGGCGCCTGGCTGACGTGCCCGTGGAGGGGAGCGGAGCCCGGACCCTGGGCTGGCTGTCCTTGGAGCTCTGGGTGGCGGCTGGCAGCCGGCCTCAGGTGGGGCCGGCGGCAACAGGATGCATCCGACAGCCTTCACAGAAAGGGCTTACGCGTTTATGCTAAAACCCGAGAGCGTCTTTTCCGTCTGTGTCGTTTTGTCTATGGTGATTATATCTCCATGTGTTTTTTTTTTTTTTAAAGCGTGGTTCCTGTATCAAGTATTCAGTTCTCATGTTAGACCAGTTGCCTTACTTTTTGGTTCTAGGTGCTGTCAGCGTCACTCACTTCCACTTCTGGAAGCTGTACCCAAGTGGTTCTGGTACCAATTCGAGTCACAGGCACTGGTCCTTAAGTAAGCCATTCAATCACCTAACGGATAATATGCTCAGTGCTTGTATCACTGTGTGCCAGGTGTTGAGACCTAGCACTCCTCACACAGAGTCTGCATGTGAAATGTGTGTTCCATGTGCAAGGAGGCTCTCTGGATGTGCGCATGGCACGCACGTCGATTGCGTAGCGTGTTTGTGTTGGAGCTATGGGGAAAACCGGGGGCAGGGGCAGGTAGGGTAATGCTGCAGTTTTGCATCTGGCCGGTAGGGAGGTGTGCCAGGGAGTGACATTTAAACAAAGACAATGCATATGAGCAAAGGCGAGACCTGAATATCAGGAAGAAGGGAGTTTCAGGCGAGGGGAAGAGCCGGTGCGAAGGCCCTGAGGTGGGAGCCTGGCTGGCAAATTCTGGGAACAGCAGAGGCCACTGTGGGTTGGGGGAGAGTAGTGGCTGGCTGGTGAGGTCAGGGAGGGCACGGGAGAGCTGCCTGTGCAGGCCTGCTCAGCCATCATAAGGACTTTAACTTAAAAAAAAAAAAAACTCAGTAGACTTTATTTGCAGTCTTAGGTTTCCAGAAACACTGAGCAGAAAGCACAGAGATTTCCATCCAGCCCTCCCCGCTTTCCCCTGCTGTTAACGTCTTGCATCAGTGTGCGTCAGCTGCTGCAGTGGATGACACGAGGCTGATACACTGAGAAAAGTCCGTAGTGGACGTGAGGCTTCGCCCTGCGCTGTGCAGTTGTGGGCTTGGATACCACCCATGTCCATCATCACAGCGTCACGCGGGATGGTTCACGGCCCTAAGACTTCTCTGCACTCTGCCTGTTCATCATCCCACCCTGTCCCCTCATCCCTGGCCGTTCTGCCTCTTCTGGGATGTCATCACGTAGGGTCACACGGTGTGTAGCCTTTTCAGATTGGCTTCCGTCACTCGGTCGTGTGCATTTAAGTCTCTGCTGTGCCTTCCTGTGTCTTGACCGCTCGTTTCTTTTCATGACTGAGTGATCTCCCGTTGTCTGCATTGTTAGTGAGTAAACCACAGTCTGTTTACTCACTCACCTACAGAAGGGCATCTTGATGACGTCCAGCTTTTGGCAGTTATGGATAAAGCTGCTATATACATTCATATTCAGGTCTTTGCATGGACATGTTTTCAACTCATTTGGGTAAAGCGAATTTACCCAAGGAGCAAGACTGCCGGACCTTGGGTGGGAGGATGTGCAGTTTTGTAAGGAGCCGTCTTCCGCGGTCTCTCTGTGGCTCATGTTCCTGCCGGCCGGGGATGGGGCTGCTGTCACCCCAGGTCCTCACCAGCCTGGGGCGCAGTCTCACGGGTGTGCAGGGACGTCTCACTGCTGTGTTGATCTGCACTTCCCTGATCAGCTGACGTGGGGCATCTTTTCACCTGTCAGTTGCGTTGCGATCTGTAGGAAAAGAGGGAATTAACCAAGATGGCAGTGGTCAGGCTCTCTCGCCCCACGTTTCGTAAAAATGTGGTTATGTAACAGCCGAGATCCTTTATAGCACGGTGCGCGCACAGTGACCTATAATATAAGCACCACCTGAAAAGCTCCTGCAGTTAAGGCCAGTTGAGGACAGAATCGCGTTGAGCTGAGTTGTGTGGTTGTTGCTGCTGGGGCGTCAGCCATTAGAGAGGAGAGGATGTCTGCCTGGCTGCTGCCAGTAAAGTGTGTCTGCGGTTCCTGCAGCTCCTGGCGTCTTCGTCCAGCTGTGCCTTGCCTGTCCTGGGTTCAGCGGACAGCGAGATACAGCGAGACACCGTCTTGTGCCCTCTTTGGCGAGGAGACTGTTCACGTCTTTTGCCCATTTTTTCACTGGGCTGTCTGTCTTCTTGTTGTTGAGTTTTAGTACTTCTCTGTATGTTTTGGGTACAAGCCCTTGACTAGACATGTGTTTTGCAAATGAGCTCTTCTTTCCGGTCCGTGTCTTATCTTTTCTTTCTCTGAAAGTACTCTGGCTCTTGTCCTTGAGTGAAATGGAGAGCTGCTGAGAGTTTTGAGCCAAGGGGTGAGGCAACCGGCAAATTATACATGTACAGGGACGTATTCCAGCCACAGTGGTAAAGAAGGTCTAGAACTCCGGAGTCTGCATTGGCACGCTCGTCTTTAACCTAGGAAGGTCTGTTTTTCTAAGCGACCGTTTGAAAATATGTCTCCCAGCTACACGTCTGACAGCCACGGCCCTACATGACTCAGCCGGCCCTCTGCAGATACTCCAGCCTGTTGGCGATAACGATCTTTTATCACCTTTTTATTACTCGCCGTTAATATGACGTCTCAGCTGGCTTCTTTCACGCGAGAGGCTTTTACGGCAGAAGTGTCCCGGCTGTGGCCGCCCCGCCCCTGGCCTGCCCTCCAGGGAGGGTCTCAGCTGCTATTTGTGGAGAGGCGCACGGCCAGCGGGCATCTTCAGCTATTTCCTGTCCCTGTGTTCAGGTTTCTTCCCCGCGTGAAGGCTCTGTTCGGCTTCTCAGCCTATCTGCAGAGTCAGCCAGCACCCTCTGTGTGCCTTCAGACCTCCCCTCTGCTAACCTGCGGGTGAAAACAAAGCTTCTCCAAGGTGGTCTCCAGAGTGTCCCATCTTCTGGCCAAGAGGCTTCAGTGCAGCTTCTCAGACTGTTTAAAAGTGATAGATGGGGTCTCGAGCCAGGAGGGCTGGTTGAGCAGGTGGCTGGTGCTGCTCCGAAGCCCCACTGCTGCCCCTGGTTCACTGTGGGGAGAGGCTGGCGGGGGCACAGCGGTAAACCAGGGCCATGGCAGGCGGCCCAGACCCCTCCTGGACACCTGAGGATAGCGGGGTAGACAGTGCAGTGGCTGCAGACACGGGACATCTTAACCTGAGGCATCTCGGTCGAAGGAAGGAAGCTGGGTTGTCCGTGAGGCAGAGAGCAGACCTGTGAGCCTGCCGCCCCCAGCCCCCCGTTCAGACAGCAGACAGCTCTGCTCCTGGGGGCCGGCTTCCATCCTGGGACTCTAGCTGCAGCTGCTGCTAAGCCGCTTCAGTCGTGTCCGACTCTGTGCCACCCCATAGACGGCAGCCCACCAGGCTCCCCATCCCTGGGAGTCTCCAGGCAAGAACACTGGAGTGGGCTGCCATTTCCTTCTCCAATGTGTGAAAGTGAAAAGTGAAAGTGAAGTGGCTCAGTTGTGGTCGACTCTTCGCGACCCCATGAACTGCATCCTACCAGGCTCCTCCATCCATGGGATTTTCCAGGTAAGAGTACTGGAGTGGGGTGCCATTGCTTTCTCCAGGGACTCTGTAGGGAGAGAGCAAATTAGCCAAGACGGTGGTGGTCAGGCTCTCTCGCCCCACGTGTTGTAAATACGTGGTTATGTAGCAGCTGGGCGTCCTTACAGCACTGCGCGTGCGCGTCACGATGTACCGGCTTGGCCGCGGGCCACGTGTGTTCTGTAAACACATGTGAGCTCCACCTGAAGTGCCCTGGGGGCTGTGTTATGGTCCGTGTCCTGGCCCGTGTCGTGGCCGTGTTGCGGCTGACTGCTGGGTCAACTACAGGAGAACACGGCGTGTCTGCTGCTCCGGCTGGGTGCCAGTCAGTGGAGAACGAGCCTGTCTGCAGTTCCCGGGGCTCCTTGAGTTTTCTTCCAGCTTACCCGCTCGCACCTCGCCTACCGTGGGTTCAGCGAACAGTATGAACAGTGAGACGGACTCTCAGCCCCAGCTGCTGCATGGACACTGCGCAGGTACACGGCACCTTCCCCTCGGGGACCACAGCTTCTGCATGGGCTCTTCCGCCCGTGGGCACAGGCGTGGCCAGCCGTTCTGAAGTGTGTGCATTGGGAGAGGAAACCAATAGGAATGACCAGAAACAGTGCAGAGATGGAGCTGAAGAAAGTCAGCAGTGGCTCTGGTTTCAGTTCAGTCCAGTCGCTCAGTCATGTCCGACTCTCTGCAACCCCATGAACCGCAGCACGCCAGGCCTCCCTGTCCATCACCAACTCCCGGAGTTTACTCGGACTCATGTCCATCGAGTTGGTGATGCCATCCACCCATCTCATCCTCTGTCGCCCCCTTCTCCTCCCACCTTCAATCTTTCCCAGCATTAGGGTCTTTTCCGATAAGTCAGTTCTTTGTATCAGGTGGCCAAAAGTATTGGAGTTTCAGCCTCAGCATCAGTCCTTCCAATGAATATTCAGGACTGATTTCCCTTTAGGATGGACTGGTTGGATCTCCTTGCAGCCCAAGGGACTCTCAGGAGTTTTCTCCAACACCACAGTTCAAAAGCATCAATTCTTCAACGCTCAGCTTTCTTTATGGTCCAAAATGCATGTTTCTATTGGGTTGAAAGTAGAAGAGTGAGAGGGGAAGAACAAGGATGCTTGTTCCATGTGAACGGGTGAGAGTTTAGAGTTAAGACAAGTCTTAGTACAAGGCCTCGATAAGTTGTCTTGTGAGCTTTGTGCTCAGTCGTGTCCGACTCCTTGTGACCCCATGGACTGTATAACCCACCAGGCTTCTCTGTCCACGCGTTCCCAGGCAAGACTGCTGGAGCGGCTTGCCATTTCCTTCTCCAGGGGATTTTCCTGGTCCAGGAATTGAATCCACGCCTCTTGCATTGCAGGCGGCTTCTTTACCACTGCGCCACCTGGGAAGCCCTTGTGAGCTTGGGCTCCTGTCTTCCTGTGTCAGGAAGGAATGAGGCAGTAGAGTGGCCCAGCTGTGCCCCTCTGTGACACTGTGTGTGGGTCACAGCCACACGGGGCGGGTGGCGTGCTGGTGTTCAGATTGCTCTCATTTGACAATAACTGTACATCTGCCTGTTGATCTGACGCTCCCGTGAGGGTAAAATACAACTGCGTTGGAGAAGCTTAGCCCGGGTTATCTGGGGAATGTCTGTGCTCACATTTTTAAAAATCCATTTTTGGCATTGGTATGCATTTGGGATGGTCGCCACCATCTCTCAGAGACTTGAAATGTGCTTTTGGAGTCTGTGGGAAGCGAGCCTCAGGGGACACCCAAGCTAATTTAGGCTGTGCAGTCTTGCCGGCCCCCACCCGGCACTCCTCATGTCTGGGAAGGCTGTGCTTCGTGCATTTCCATTTCTGACTGCCCTTCGGGCTCAGCCAGCTCCTCAGATGACCGTAGCATCCACCTGGGAGTAGGGCTTGTGTTGAAGAAGGGAAGCAGAGTAAAACGTGCTTTATCAAAGGCTTCGATGGCTCCCCGTAGATGACCTGTGACCCCAGGCTGTGTGCCCTGGGAGCTGATTACTCTCTGGAACTCGCTGCCAGGTCCCAGGCGCTACAGCGGCCTCACTGTCCTCTGCGGGACTGCAGGAAGGGCCCTGTGGCCTTCTGCTGGGCTCTGCTGACCTGTTTTCCCTCCCCTCAGCCTCTCTGGGTGCAGAATGAGCATGGCCCCTGAGCAGGAGACAGCCACACACTAGTCAGAATGAAGCAACGGCTGCTGGGTTGTTACAAGTTAGACGAGCCCTTCAGTGCCCGTTTGACTTCTGGGTGGGGAATTTAGGGTTGTAAGCATTGCCTTGCATTTTGGCATGGCGGGTCGAGATCTGCTTTATAAGGGCCCCAATTCACTGAGAGCTGGGCTCTCTGAGGGCCACTTTACCTGTCGAGGAATGAAGACTGGAGTGTTCTTCTTTTTAAAAATGTGTTTATTTAATAATACTTGCGTGTGGGACAGAATTGAAAGGGTACGGAAACGTACAGTGTGACAAGCAGTCCCCACTTCAGTCCTCTGGGCCCCGCTCCCCACCCGGGCGGCAGCCTCTGTTATCTGCTGTGTGCCTCCAGACAGGCCACGCGTTTCTGCACACCCTGCTTTTCCCTCTGAACACAGAGGCAGTGTGTCCGCCCAGGAGGACTGTCCTGTAAGCAGGAGGCTGTGACAGGTCAGGGTGTAAAGCCGCCTCTTTCTGAAAGCAGTGCAGGGGGCCGGTGCGCTGTTCCGTGGCAGGGCTGTGGCTGACTCACTCCTTTCCCTAAATGGCTCTTCGTCTTTCGCTGTGACACCGCATTCCGTTTGTACCACCAGGAGGCTCACTGGGGTTAGGGTCCCAGCGAGAAACAGATGACGCTAAACAGATGGTTGAAGAGTATTTAACGAAGAGACTATTTACAAAGTGGGGGCAGGGAGAAGGCCGTGGAGGCGCCCCAGGAAGCCACCCCTCCTGGGGACCAGGGTCCCAGGCAGCTGGGTGTCTCCCAGCTGTTAGTTTCTTGTGCTTTCCGTCTTAGCTGAAGCCCGTGCAATTCCTTACTGGTAGGACGGCCTGTTCTTCCTGGTGGCAGTTTTGGAAACTAAGACTCTGGACACCTTCAGAGTTGGAGGGAAGGCGCTGCAAGGAGGAGCTGACTGTGCTGGGCGTGGGGTGGGTGGTGGGAAGAAGCTGGGGAGGCGGGAGCCCAGCAGCTGTTGCTGAGGTCTGACCTCTGACCTCAATGCTGCCTTGGGATCTAGTTTGTAGCAGATTCTCAGAACATCAGACATGCCCCTTATCATATACGGACTACAAAAGCAGTATTTCAAAGGGAAATCACAATACTTTTGGGACTGTCTATGCCTCTGCCGGATTACAGCTTTTGGCGGAACAGCCTGGAGTTTGTCCTGGTGGGAGGTTCGGGAGAGGATTGCTGGAAAATGCTCAGGGCAGTTGTTGGAGCGCCTCTCTGGACACCTTGGGGGATGCACTCAGGGGAGCCTGCCTTCGGGTGGCTGCAAATAAAGCTGCTGTGAACATTCTCGAATGTGGCTTTTGGAGGACGTGTTTCCATCCTGCTTGGGTAAATGCCTCAGGGAGGAACTGCTGGGGCTCAGGCGTGTCTGACTCTGAGAGACACCGCGGTTCCCCGAGCACCCCACTGACAGGCGTGGGGCTCCTACTGCTCCCTGTCTTCAGTTCGTGAGACCGCCAGCCTTTTCCAGCTCACTGGTCTGCTGGGTGGAGAGTGTCATCTGTGGTTTTAATTGCATTTCCCCCCTGACTAAGGATGCGCCACACTTTTTCATGTGCTCACTTACCATTCATACAGCTTCCTCAGCAAAATATGGGGCGGGGGGGGGGGCGCTTTTAAGTATTGCCTTTTTTATCATCATGGAGAAGGAAATGGCAACCCACTCCAGTATTCTTGCCTGGAGAATTCCATGGACAGCGGAACCTGTGGGCTACAGTCC
This sequence comes from Dama dama, assembly GCF_033118175.1. NCBI lineage: Eukaryota > Metazoa > Chordata > Mammalia > Artiodactyla > Cervidae > Dama > Dama dama. The sequence continues at coordinate 88,285,570 of NC_083710.1, forward strand.
ATGGGGTTACAACGAGTCAGACACGACAACTAAACCACCACCATCACATCTCCAGTTCTAGGTCCTCAGCTTGCACCTGTGCTCAACTCTGATGAGCCGGGAAGCTGCCTGTGTGCGAGGAGGGCCTGGCGCTGGCCCAGCTGTCCCCTCCGCTTTCACAGCTACGGCCCTTGTGTGTCCCCAGCATGCACGCTCTGGGGGAGGGCTTCCCGGCTGGGTCACAGAGGCCCTGGCGCTGGGAGGGGTGTGACCCTGATGACTGCAGGCTGCAGCTCAGGGTTGTACTTCTTAGCTTTCACAGAAATTGAAGGAGACCCCAATCAAGTGTTAGCTGATGATGTCAAGTTTTTATTTATGACAGATTGTATCAGGACTTTGGCTATGTAACTCAGAAGGTTTCACAGAATCAAGTTACATCCTAATAAAACTCCATCCATTTCCATGCACTTAATTTATGAACAAGGTTTCTCAGTGTTTGCATAAAAAACCCCAAGATGGGAACAGAACTGGTGCTGGTCCATATCTCTTTCCAGCAGTAAGTGATCATCCATGGGCAAATAAACTCATTTAAGAAAACCTTCTTCATAAGAAAACACTATTTCAATGACAGCATTATGTAATGTAGTCACCATTGGGTGACTTTTAAAAAGTACACACGTCCAGTGCTCAAACACACATACACACATGCACGCATACTGTATACTGGACCGTATAGTGTAACACAAGAAAGAAAACCTCGAAAACAGCATTAACTGAAGATTAAACATTTAAAAAACACTGCCTTAAGATATACATTGTCAAATAATAATTAGCATTTTGTAATTAATTTTTATGAAAAACTGTAGTATGTTGCCATCATTTGTGAACTCATAGAGAATTCGTAACAGATCCTGATAGATTAATAGTTGTAAATGTTGAGGCAATTGTTGTTTGTGGTAACTGCATTCTACAAGGGCACCATGACCACTGAATTAGCAGTAACTGAACCACTGTTCCTGGAGAAATACAGGGTTAGTTTCCTTTGAGACTATGGTCACGACATTTGGTCAACTAAGTGATACATAATCTTGTTTTGGGTATGTTTCTGTTTAAAGGTGGCTTATTTAACATATTTGTATATTTACAAATAATTAACATGCCGTGTATCTTCATAAGAAAACACTATTTCAATGACAGCATTGTGTAATGTAGTCACCATCGGGTGACTGTTCTAGAAAGTACACACGTCCACTGCTCACACACACACACACACACACATGTGTGTGCATACCGTATACTGGACAGTACAGTGTAACACAAGAAAGAAAACCTCCAAAAGTGTTAACTGAAGATTAAACGTTTACAAACGTACAGAAACTGCCTCACTGTTGGTGGAGCTGTGTGACACGTGACAGGGCGGTGCGCGGTGTGGTGAAGCCCCTCAGTGTTGGCGTGCCCCTTGGAAACTTGTCCCTGGTGGCTCAGCTGATAAAGAATCCGCCTGCACTGCGGGAGACCTAGGTTCTATCCCTGGGTTGGGAAGATCCTCTGGAGAAGGGAACGGCTACCCACTCTAGTATTCTGGCCTGGAGAATTCCATGGACTATGGGGTCACAAAGAGTCGGACATGACTTCTTTTTACTTCACTGGAAACTGAAGGAAAGTGGTGAAGCTCCCTGGGCAGAAGAGGAAGACATAAAGGAGGGTGGCCTGGCAGCCCTGCCACAGGAGTTTGGCCTTTACAGGTTGGTGATGGTGTCAACAACTTTCCCTCCCAATCTGACTTGAAATAATTGCTTTAACTTTGTCCACTTGGCTTTTTGCCTCATATCTTTATGTGTTTTGGCCTAAGAGATGAATGCAGTTGAGGCAAGGTGCTTAAATGTGAGGCTGCATTTGGGCACAGGGTCCCCATTTTCCACGTCATTGAAAATTTCTTCCAAGGCTGAAGGCCATTCCACCATCTTGGCTGCTGTAAGAGGGACGATTCTTGCCGTCTCAGGCTGACTTGCACTGCCATCCTCATTGCTGACTTCAACACCTCATTCTGCCATCTCATCTGAGTCTTGGTTGGTAGGTTCTGCTGTTGTTTCTCCCCAAATTTCCTCCCTGTTGCCTGCCTTCATGTTATGGAAACCCTCTCCACTCATTTGTTGTGCAATATGCATTATGTTTTTGACACTATTCTTCGTATTTTCTGTGACATCTTCAAAACCTTCAAAATTTTTCAGTTTGGCCAAATGTTTCCCCAACAACTGCTAATGGTAGCCTGTTTGATGCTGTCCCAGGCTGTGCTGATATGATCAATAATGTTGCGTATGGTGACTGACTTCCAGTACTCCAGTATGGTGGTCTCCTTGTTGGTGCTGAGAGCCTCGAAAGCCTGGCTTAAAGCTCCCTGGCGTAAAGTGCCTTGAAAGCTTTTATCATGCCCTGACTGAGGGCTTGGATGAGAGATGCCATGTTTGGGGGCATGAGGACAACTTCTATGTCAGGGTGGGCATTTTTGAGCTCCTAACAGCAATGAACTGGGGCGTTATCCAAGATTAATAAAACCGTGAAGGCAAGGTTTTTGCCATGGAGATAGCGTTCAGCTTCTGGGAGGCAGTTGTGGAAACTTCCCAGAAATATTTCAGATGCCATCCATGCTTTTTTGTTCCATCTCCAATGGACTGGCATATGGTTCAAGGTTCTCCCTCTGAATGCTCGTGGGTTTTGTGCTCTGTGTACCATGAGGGGTTTTCTCTTAAAGTCACCCTTGGCGACTGCACCTAATAGCAAGGTTACCCAGTCTTTGAATGATTTAAAGCCAGGAGCTTTGGGGGCCATTTGCATTGCACAGGTTCACTTGCCAGCATTCTTGTAAAATAAGCCAGTTTCATCAGCACTGAAAACCTGCTCTTCTATATAACCCTTTTAATATATAACACTTAGCAGGTATTTTCTAAACCCTTCTGCTGCCTCCCGATCTGTAGAACCTGGCTTACCTGCAAGTCTAACATTTTTCATGTGGTATCACCTTTTGAATTGTGCAAGCCAACCTGCACTAGCTGAGAAGGGTTTAATATTGTCTTGGCCCTGGGTAAGATGACTGTACATTTCTTTGGCTTTCAGCCTCACAACAATGCTGTCTACTATGCTCTTTTTATTGCTTGTCATCTCATGAACCCACAAATTTAGTTGCTTTTCCATCTTTCCCACAGCTGCATCACACACTATAAAGGTTACTTAAGCACTTTCCAAAACGGCTTCATGTCATCTCCGAATATCTTCTTCCTTTTTCTACATGTACTGTATTGTTGACTCATTAATATTGAATCTGGGGCCCCTAGTGCTGTAACTCAGGCCTGAATGGTTTATCTATCACACGTATTTTCTCTGTAAGGCACATCACAACCTTCTTGTGCTTAGGAACACTGGACCGTGCTTTAGCACTACGCTTGGGGGCCATTTAAAATAGTGAAATCACCAAGGAAAAAAAAAGTGAAAAACGTGGCACCAGTAGATAGTGGAAAGGACATTTGCTTCCATTAAGAGCTAATGTAAGATGGCACAGCATGACCTTATTCACATTCAGCTGGGAACGTGTGCATAAGGAAATTCAAATTTCTTGCTGCTTTGCACATTTATAAATGGCTGAGAAAGTGCTGCAAATATGGATTTTGTGGTTACACATAAATTTTATCGAGTAGGCCAATTTGCAAATACAGAATCCATGAATGAGGACTGACTGAGGGAGTGTGAGGAAGGAGTAGATGGGACTAGAAGGCAGCTTTGGTTTTGCTGTTCCACTGGAAAAAACAAATCTGTTCAGTATTTGGAGGGAAACATGTTGGCACTTCTCTAGGAATTTTTAAACTTTAGGGGGTAAAAAAAGTCTCATTTCCTCCATCTTTGCACTGCCTAACAGCCTGGTTTTCTTTTGTAATTTTAGAAGCCCTAAGCACTTTGACATGAAACCACAGTATTCCTGAGAGAGACCTGATGGAATGTCGAGATTTCACACTAGAGGACAGAAGGACAAAAGTGTCTTGAACGTCCTGAATGCTCGAATTCCCGATGACACTTCAGTGTAAAAAGCCTTCATGTGTAGTTCAGAACAACAAAAAGCTCTTCTGAGGTCTCAGGCTTCTCCCTTGATTGTTCTGTGTAACTGGTGCTGTTCTTGGTTTCCTTCGTTTCTTGCCGTGGGAGGTTGTTAGTAACTCCTTACACGCGTGTCGGTGGCCTTTACAGCTCTGCCTTGGACCAAGCACAGAAGGTCTGTCTGCGTGAGCCCTCGCCGTTCCTCTCCCGGGATGGAGGCTGCAGTTTCCATTTGTCTCCAGCAGCCTTCGCGCTGAAGAGTAACGGGCTATTTTGGTTAATCATTGATGAAGCACATGGTCCATATTTAGGAGAAGAAAACATTGAGCTTTAATCCCAACATGCATAATTTACGTTGTTAATTAGTTTAAATCATCTATTAGAATTCTAGCCCCCCTGCCCCCTCGAGCCGGGGGCGGGGCAGAACTGAAGGAAAAACAGGTTCTCGCCAGCCCCTTCGTTGTTGCTTGAAGCGGCGGAGGCCAAGCTTTCCCGGGTCCCCGCTGGGTGGGCGGGCTGCGTCCGCGGGATCGCGTCGGGGAAAAGCGCCAGCTTTCGGGGACGGAGGAGTCCGCGCGTGGCCCGCCTCGGGTGGGCTGAATCGGAGGCTGAGGGCCAGGAGCCAGGCGAGGAGGCCGTGCCTGCGAGGCGGAGGCCGGAAGAGGTCGCGTGCGGGGGGCTGGCCGGGGCGCGGTCTGAAGACGTCACTTCCGCCGCCGCTCCACTTCCTGGTGAGGGAAGGGGCCTGAGGAGATTGGTGCAGCCGGGAGGAAGGAAAAGGGGTGAGGAGAGGCGGTGGCCGGGCGCGCGGGCGCCGGCGGGGGCGGCCAGGGTCGCGCCGGGCCGCCAGGGCCGCCCGGCCTGGTTGCGTGAGGGGCGGGCGCGCCCGCGGGGGCCGCGGCGGGCTCGCCTCGGGGCGCGCCCGCGGCCTGCGCGCGGCGCTCAGCGCCTGTGCTTTCTGTTGCAGGTCTTCCCAGAGCCCCGGAGCGAGGGCGAGTGCCTGAGCAACATCCGCGAGTTCCTGCGAGGCTGCGGGGCGTCCCTGCGGCTGGAGGTGAGGCCGGAGCGCGGGGCGCGGGCGCGCGGCGCCCAGGGGCGAGCGCGGTGTCGGGGCGGGGACGAGCCCCGCGTCTCGCCCTCCGCGACGGGGAGAGGGGCTCTGCTGGTTCGCGGTGCCGGTGACAAGCGCTCGTTCCTCAGGGGTGCTCTCGGGTTCCTCGGTCTCTGCCTCAGCCTCCTCTCTGCCCTGGGGATGCTCGGAGGCCCCGCATGTGGGTTCGCGAAGCCCAGGCAGGTGTCAGGCCGGGCCCGGAGAAAGAAAACGGGCCCCTCGTCCTCGACGCGCTCCTAGTCTCCCTTGGGCTGTAGGTCAGCTGGCTCTCATTCTGACTGGGCGTTTAGGTTAGAGACGTTAAGCTGCGTCGCGGGGAGCCTTCTGGGCGGGGATGTCGTTTCCACGTTGCTTAGGATTTTGTCTCTACGCTAAGTACAGTCTTTTCAGCGGCGTCTCCCTGGAAACTCCTTTTTCCCGTATGTGGGTATCCCCCTCCCCCCAAATCCTGGGGTAGTGCTTTAGATCAGAAATGCGGCTGCTTTGTGTCTGTTGGGGGTTTAAATCTTGCGTCTCCTACGTGTGGCTTTAGCACACTCTGCCTCTGTTTCCTGATCTGAGTGCTGAGGTGAATTCTGCCAAGCTCCTAGGCAGCAGCGTAAGAAAGCATCTTCAAAGGAACCGCGGTGGGTTCTCATCCTGAAAGGGCAGCTTCTTCGGTTTCTTGGGAAGTAAATCTGGAAGCCGTCAAATCTGAGGAAGAGTCTACGGAAGGCTTATCTGTTGGTACTGTTTTTTATCAACTCTAAGTTGATAGGGTTTGGTATCTGTGAGGAAATCAGACTCAGAGGCGATTCCAGAGCAGAGATGTGGCAGTTCAGGAGTGGGAGAGACATTGTTTCAGAAGGATCCTTTTCCTCTGCTGGGTGAGCTTGGTCATTTTTCATCGAAGTCCCCTGTCAGGCTGTGATAATGAATGTTTGTGGCAGTTTTTGCTTTTTCTTGGTTGTTGTGGAATTTTATTATCCTTTCCAAACTATTCAGGTGTTTTGGTTTTTTTTTTCAATCTTTAAGAACTCAGTTTGTACTTTGATTATAATGTGACATTTCAGTGTCAGGTTTTAAGGAAAGAATTGTTTTAAAGAAAGTTGAATTAAAAAAAAAAAAACCAAAAAAACCCATTCTTAGTTTTCCAAAGGTTACTGTTGAAATTTATATAGCTACTGTTTTTTAAAATTAAGAGCTTATTTAAAGATGTTCTAGAAGAGACTTTGTTCACTAACACATCCTAAGCATCTGGAACAGTGCTTGGCATTTGGTAGGCCTTCCATAAATGCTTGTGATTGGTTGACCTTGAAGTTGTAGTTGGTATCAGATGTTTCACTTTATGTACAAAAATCAATTTTGACTTATTTTGTGCAAATTTTTTTTTGTGCAGATTTTTAAGAATATCTCTTCTAGTAAATTTAATATAGAGACAAGTTTAGTTAACATTCTTTCAAGCTCAATTATAAGTCGTATTTAAAACTTTATGAGAGGTAATAATAATAATAAAGCAGATCAGAAAGCCCATACACTGTTTATAAGCATCCGAGAAAGGAATTCTGTGTGGTATGGACTCAAGGTGGACTCCCAGCCTTGTTCTCATCTGTGATGTGAAGGGACAGGCTTGCTTTCTGAAAGACAGCCTCACACATGCAACACAGGTGTGGCCGTTTCCCAGGGATTTTAAAGAAAAACATGTGAAAGGGAGTGAGCAGAGAAAGGCTTTGTTCTTTTGAAATACCTTGTAGCTCTGTGTGCTTTGTTTTCGCAAAATCCTGGAAGAGAGATTGACAAAAAGCTTTTGAAATTACAAATGTGAAACCCAAAATTGATAGCTTGAATTCTAGATTAGCTTTTTCTTTATGTAAAGTGTCAAGGTGCTTTTTTCCAGAGGTTTAGACTGAACTGTGTTTGTAAGAGACTGCTTATTTTTGGTATATGTATTTTCTTGTTTACCACCATTATAAATTATTCACAGGTTTCTTAAAGGAAAAGAGGAGTGGAACAACGTAATCACTTTATCAGTTATTTTCATGCTTACACATCTTAATACAGTGTGAAAATCAAGTCTTATCCCTCAGTGAGTGGTTCTGATCATGAACGGAGTTTTAATTTTAAAGGACTGTTGTACAGTTTGCATTTATTGTTAAGCTTTGAAAAACAATTTAGGTTTTAGGTTAGAAAACATTTTGAAATTTGGAAAATGTAAAAATTTATTGGAAAATCATATTTAGCAAAACAGCCTATGTGACTTTGATCTTTTCATTTTGCTTACGATTTTTTTTTGCTACCCAGTAAGCATCTTATTTGACTTTTTTTGTTTCCTTCAATAGTGTGGAATTTGATAAGAATTTAGATTTTTTTTCTCATGTTTCTAATAGTGTAATAAGCATGTAAAGTAACACTATTTAGAATTATGTATGCCTTGGTAATGAAAGTTGGAACTTTCCTGGAAAAGTCGAGTTTGCTGATGAAAGGAGCCAGGCACTGTGAGTGTCTCCAGCTCGAGAATGTTGTGTCTGGAAGCCGTCATTCACCTGGTACATGTGGAAGGACGGAACTTGTCCTGGTCGTTGTGAGAATGTTGCTCATGCTGACCAAGTCCTGTGTGTAGTTTTCCCGTGTCCACCTGGCCCCTGATTTCAGCTCTCAGGAGCGTGCTGCTTTCTGTAGTTTGTATTCCTTAAGGACTTGCACGTGTTGCCTTAGTTTACTCCTTAGTCTGTTGAGTTAGCCCAGTCCTCCTTTTATAGGAAGGAGGCACAGTCTGACATAATAGTTCTCACTGTTAACCCCGTGAGTGTTCACTGCAGGGCTGCTGTTTGCCTTGTTAAGGAATACTGCAGAGGTGGTGGCTCGGCAGGTCCTGGGCAGCAGGAGTGGGTATGAGGGTCCGGGTGCTGGAAGTAAACAGAAAGGCTGGCAGGGCTGCGTGGGCCCCTGGGGGGACCGGTGGCGGGGAGCTGGGGCGCGCGGGGCTGGCGTTGGCCCTACAGGAGGTGCTTCGCGCCGCTGCAGGCGGCCTCGCTTCCTGAGCCTCCTGGAGGAGCAGGTGGTGAAGATTAGGGACGCAGCACCCCTCGCTGTGCACTCCTCTGCGTGGTGAGTGAACCGTCCGCAGCTGCAGACCGTTGCCTATCTGGAGTGACCACAGCCGAGGGGGGGGGGGGGGGGGGGCAGGGGGATGTCGGGGAGTAACGCCCTGGATGCTCACGAGTGCCTGAAACCAAAAGGAAACCGGTCCCTAGTGGTGGGACCACTCAGGGGGACGTGTTCTGACCTCACTCTGTATGACTGTTTGGGTGGCATGCTGACTCTGGTGTTGGTTTCACAGGGTGAGGGGTAGACTTGTTCACATCACAGCTGTGGGTCGTGCTGACTTTGTTGTCTTACTTCTTACCTGTTGACAGGTTTGTATCTGTTAACCGAGTCGTTACTTTCTTAGCCCTCTCCGCCTGTGTCACCCTCAGTGGCAGCTGGCCGCTTCAAGGAGTGGTATTTTACAGAAAACCGAGTGTGTCTCATGTCACCAGGGTCCAGGTCCTTTGTCCTTGTCATGGGATTGAATGAATTAGTGTTTAGCACTTAGAACAGCACCTCATGTATATCATGTGCTAAGCAGAGAGTAGCTGTTATTATTATCATTTTCTTGTAGTTTGAACAATGCTGGTAGGCATTTAAAAAAATACTTTATCCCATAAGCCATATTCAGTTACATAAAATTCAAGAAATGGAGAAATGTAAAAGGAAAATAATTATATAATGATGCCATCTAGAGATAACCAGCAGAGAAGGCAATGGCATCCCACTCCAGTATTCTTGCCTGGAGAATCCCAGGGATGGTGGAGCCTGGTGATCTGCCGTCTATGGGGTTGCAGAGAGTTGGACACGACTGAAGCAACTTAGCAGCAGCAGCAGAGATAACCAGTGTGAAATTTAGTGTATATTTTTCAGCCTTTTCCCCCTTTGCATATAAATATGCTTTTAAAATATCCATGACATCATGGTATACACGATGTTTTAAAATGTGCTCTAACTTGCCATAGGGACTGTTGTGTGAAACGTCTGTCGTGTTGTTTTAACGGTGTCCTCACAGTTTGTGGCGCTCCTCCTCGGTTTTGGGTGTAGGGGTTGTTTCGAGTCTTTCTTGTTGTCAGCAGTGACCTTTGATGCCCGTCGCTGTACAGGATTCCTCGTCCTTGATTGTCTCCGAGGGAGATGGTGCCTGATGTGGCAGTGCGTTAGGTCGGAGGTGGGGCTTTTGCAGGCTTTGAGCATCTCTGCCGGGGCATCTCCAGAGACTTCTTGTCCCTTTGCCTTGCCATCAGCAGTGTGTGTGAGAGCGCGTGCCTCTGCAGTCCAGTGGCTCCTTCCTGCTACCTGTCGTTTCTCTTGCCTTCAGGCTAATGGAACCCTCCTGGGGTGGACATTCTAGCTTTCTTACATCATCTGCCGTGCCTGCCTTTCTGGGTAAATGGTAAACTGAAGCCAATGTGATGCACTTGAGATTTCCTGCAGTGGACTTGGGAAGGAGGATGTGAAAGAAAAGCTGTTGGAGTAGGAAGTAGAAGTTGAGAGCCTCAGACGTTTGTGGCGCTGTCTTCCATTTCTTTCACAAGTAGCCTCTGGCCTGGTGCTGGCCAGTGGTGTTCTGGGGCCGCTCTGTAAACGGGGCGCTCTGGCTGGAAGTGAGTTTGGAGACTGTGTGCCAGGGTGCCCGTTTCCCGCTGTGTGAGTAGCGGAGCTTTGACTCCTCCCTGCAGAGAGAAGGGAAAGGTGTCAGTAGGGCCCTCCAGGGTTGTCATCGGCTGGGCTTGATGAGCTGATGAGGTGGGGAAAGAAAGCGCCTTACGTCTTTCTGAAGTCCTCATCTTCCTTGTGTATTTCTGGAGGGCCGATTCTTTCATTAAACTTCTTTGTCCTCATGCCCAGTTCTCATCTAGATATTTAGCAAGGTTGTGATTGAGATTTTGTCCAAAACTATTTAAAAATACTGTTGAAAGAACTAAAACACGCTTGTGTGAAAACTTGAAACTTGTTGATGTAGGCTTCAGAATTAATTGAAACAAAGACAGAAGTGTACAGTCCTTTCCCCTGGGAATGAGATGCCCCACCCAGGTGTGACCACCACCTTGACCTGGATTCAGACGGGTGGACGGTTAAGCTCTGTGCTGTCGCTCTGCACACAGGTGTGTTTGGGGTCACACAGTCTGTCGTCTTAGCTGGTCATCTCTTCCCCTGACTCCATGGTGAGCTGGAAGTGGTAGGTAATGACATAGTGTTTATTGACTGACTTACCGAATAAACTCTTGAAGTCAAGTCATTCATGTTTTTGCCAGAACTTGCCTTTAAAGAAGTAGAGGGACAGTGAGTAATTAAAAAGTCATTTGGGAAAAAAAAGAAAAAAAAAAAAGTCATTTGGTAGGTGAGATGAATAACTGTTTCTGACCATCTTGTAGGTGCTTATAAGCAGAGATGTTAAATCCTCCTCTGACAGTACGATTCTGTTTAGTTTTCCCCGCACGCTCTGTGTCATGCTGCAGAGCCTGGCCAGCCATCCTGCCAGTGAGCTGGTCCCCTCTGCACGCGGGCTGCGTCCCACGCGGAGGCCTGGGCTTCTCTTCCCGCCAGGTCTCTGGGGTCTCCCGTCAGGATCAGCGCCATTCGATAGAAATATAACCGAGCCACACCTGTTATTTTAAATCTCCTAGTAACTACGTTTAAAAAAGGCAAAAGAAACATGGAATTCATTTTTAATAGTACGTTATCTTTAACCTAGTGTACCCATAATGTTCTTATATCAAGGTGTAGTTGATGTGCAAATATTGTTGATGTTAGTTTTTTCACATTCAGTCTTTAGAATCTGAAGTGTACTTCTCTCACTGAAAGCGCCTCTCGCTCTGAATCGGCTGCACTGGAAGTGCTCAGCCCCTCATGAGGCAGGTGGCACCCACGTCGGACCCTTGAAGTCTCCATCATTGAAGAGGCTGGAGACGCACGGCAGCTTGGAGTTGAGCAGGACTGATGGGTCGGGTAGAGTGTGTGCCGAGCGGTTCTGCCTGTGCTGTTTTGTTGAGTCTTCCCAGGTGCCCTGCAGAGAAGGTGGCATTTTCCCCGCTTTGCAGAGGAGCGGATGACAAGGTCTTGGGTCACGGCCCCGTGCGGGAGCGCCGGGGTTTGAACTTGGGTCGTGTGGCTCCACTGGCTGCATCCTCCTGGGCACGCTGCGCCTGGACTGGACCAGCCAAGCCAGAATCGCAGCTTTCACTGGTTTCTGTAGCTGCCTGACAGACCACCACAAACATGGTGGAGTCACATGGAGAGGCAGGCCGCTACCTGCCTCTCAGCCCTGCAGGGAGGCCCCCGGTCCGTCACAGATCCTGACAGCGTGGTGGCTGGCTGGGCTCTAGGTGGGAGCGTTGGGGGGCATGGCTTTCCATGACTGCCGAGGTGGTGGGTGGAATCCAGGTCTTGTAGGGGACTGTGGAGCAGTGGGGAATGGTCTGGGGGGACAGCCTAGGGGGACTGCGGGGCAGGGGCGATGGTCTGGGGGGCAGTCTAGGGGGGACCATGAAGCAGGGGGGACGGTCTAGGGGACCGCGGAGCAGGGGGGCGGCCTGGGGGGACTGCAGGGCAGGGGGGACGGCCTCGGGGACCGTGGGGCAGGGGGACGGTCTGGGGGGGACCGTGGGGCAGGCGGGACGGCCTGGGGGACCGTGGGGCAGGCGGGACGGCCTGGGGGACCGTGGGGCAGGGGGGACGGTATCGGGGGGACCGTGGAGCAGGGGGGACGGCCTGGGGGACGGCCTGGGGGACCACGGGGCAGGGGGGACGGCCTCGGGGACCGCGGGGCAGGGGGACGGCCTGGGGGGACCGCGGGGCAGGGGGGACGGCCTGGGGGGACCGTGGGGCAGGGGGGACGGCCTGGGGGACCGTGGAGCAGGGGGGACGGTCTGGGGGGGACCGTAGGGCAGGGGGGATGGCCTGGGGGACCATGGAGCAGGGGGGACGGTCTCGGGGACCGTGGAGCAGGGGGGACGACTGCTGTCGGGTGCCTGCGTTTTGCATGCTCACGAGGAGAGTCCTGACACACTTGGCCGCCTGCTGCTCTGACCATGGGAATTCTAGCCACTTAGGGGGCCTGTCTTTTGATCTCATTCCCCTCTTTTACTCCGTTTCCCCCCTTTTCCAAGTCCAGTAAAACAGACTTCTTTGAATATCTTCTAGTTGTCACTTTTCTGTTTCCATTTAAAAACAAATCAAGAAAATGCCTGTTCATCTTGAGGAAGGGACCCCCACCTCCTGACTGGCTTCTCCCTGTTGGTCTTGAGGAAGGCGAAGTGCCCCCCCCCCTTCTTGCCCTGAGGCGGTTTGTGTCCCTGCGGAGTTCCTCTGAGTCCTGGGAACTAGCGAGAGGACAGGTTCCCAGCGAATAATTGCAAAGCGAAACAAATCCCGAGTCCTCTCAGACCATATTTAGATGTGAAATCTGCATTTAGTATGTTAAAAAAACATAACTTTCTAGCCAGAATATGCATTTCTGACCTAATTTGACCCAAATTTTGGACCCGATTTAGGTTGGTATGTGTTGGGTGTTTTCCCTGGTCATTGAGAGAGACTGCCTGGTCCTCGAGCTGGGCGGTGCCGGGGTTTGCTGTCCACGGCCGCTGGTATCTGCCCCGCGCTCCAGGGTGACTGACACGTGCTCGCGCTCTAGGGGAGAGCAGCAGGCAGGCCGGGTGGCAGCTGTGGGCTGCTCTATAGGACTGTGGTTCTGGCGTCCCCTGTGGAGAGAGTCTGCTTTAACTCGTTCCCCCGTGGGTCCTTTATTTTTATTTTTCAGTTTTGTCTGTTTGCTCTTGGCTGTGCTGGGTCTTGTTGCTGTGTCCAGGCTTCCTCTAGTTGTGGCGAGCGGGGGGCCCCTCTCTAGGTTCGGTGCACAGGCTTCCCATTGGGGTGTCTTCTCTTGTGGAGCATGGGCTCTAGGTGTGCGAGATGAGTTGCTCTGTGTTATTTGGGATCTTCCCAGACCAGGGGTTGAACCCATGTCTCCTGCATTGGCAGGCTGATTCTTATCCCCTGGACATCAGGGAAGTCCTGGTGTGTGCTTGGCATGAAGGGTTGGTGATGTTGGGGGCGGTCTGGCTGGGAGCGGGGGCCACGTGTTTCCCCCAAGCCTGCAGGAGAGCCAGGAAGCCCGCCCGGCGGAGGAGGCACAGAGGGAAGCTGCTGCTCTTCTCCACTCTTCTCGGTGCAGGACTAGGCCAGCCTGCCGCGCTGGGACTTGAGACGCGTTGGTGCAGCAGCGACTGAACGGACAGGGGCCCTGTCCTGGGATGGCTGGTTTGAGTCCTGTTCCCTGAGGCCTGCAGAGGGAAGCTCTGTGTGTGACGAGTGCTTCCCTGTCTGCTGAAGGGTGAAGCTGGGGGGCCGCTGAGGGGATGCAGGAGAGAGCCTCGTGGTCAGCCCCCTTTTCATTTTGGAAAGTTCACAGTCAGCAGAGCAGCCGGGAGACCAGGGTGAACGCCCTGCGCCTTCACACGGTCGTGTAGACGCTGCCTTGTTCTGTTGCCAAGTTGTGTGTGAACCCGTGGTTCCTCTGCTAGCTGTTTACCCATATCCCTGCTGGGTCAGCTGGTAGAGCATCTGCCTGCAGTGCAGGAGACTGGGTTTGATCCCTGGGTGGGGAGGATCCCCTGGAGCTGGGCGTGGCACCCCACTCCAGTGTTCCAGCCTGGAGACTCCCATGGACAGAGGAGCCTGGCGGGCTGCAGTCCCGGGGTCGCAGAGTCGGACACACCTGAGCGGCTGAGCACAGTACCGCACCCCCGTGTATACTGCGGGATGCGCTCAGCACGCACGTCTTCAAACCAGGCCCTCCTGTTGCGTAAACCACGTCCTGCTGATACCGCCCAGACGTTTGACGCTGTTCTGGCGACGCCATCCCAGATGTGGTCCCCGGGGCCTCCAGGCGACCTCTGTGGCATTTCTTTCAGTGTAGGCGCCACCCAGGGGTCGTGCGCTGCGTTCACTATGACGTGTACCGTTGGTCTAGTTTCTTCACTGTTGTCCTCTATGACTCCCTTGGTTTTGAAGACTCTGGGGTGGTTAGCCGTGGAGCCCTCACAAGAATTCCCTGAGCCTCACCTTGACAGCTCGTGGCCCTCTGCTCCTGCCTTTAGCCCTGCAGTGGATTCTTTATTGCTGTTTTTTATTAGTAGTCTGCTTTTTCTGTCATCTCAGTGAAAGCCTTGGCAGGGATGGAAGTTAATGTGTACTTGCAGTTTTCTGTCTTGACTTGTGTTTCTCAGTTTGGGTTTTGTCACTACTTGCTTTGAGTATTCAGAGAAGACAATGGCACCCCACTCCAGTGTTCTTGCCTGGAAAATCCCACGGACGGAGGAGCCTGGTGGGCTGCAGGCCGTGGGGTCGCAGAGTCGGACACGACTGAGTGACTTAGCAGCAGCAGCTTTGAGTATTAACACAATGTGCTCCTTGCCCTTTTGGCTCTAAGCGTTCGCGCCTAAGCCAGCCATCAGCCTGAGTAGTTGCCGTGCACCTGCTCAGACCCTCTGTCTGGCGACCGTGCCACTGTCCTCCCAACAAGGAGCCCTTGGCGGGCAGACGGGCCAGTGCCGAGCCAGCCTCCTGTGGGCGCTGCCCCACTGACCTCTGTGTATGTGTGTGGGGCCCAGCGACTGATGTGGCTCAGCGCTCTGCTCCCTTCTGGAACCTCTGTCAGGAGGCCTCTTGGAGCCGTGGTTTCCCCTTTACGAGGTCACGTTGGGGTGAAGTCCGCAGCGTAGTGCCTGGGGCCTCAGAGGCTGCCAGTGCTCGTCTTCACACCTGGCGGCGTCTGTCTGGGACGGCGGCTCCTAGGAGGGCAGAGACGGTGCAGCCCTTTCACGCGTTAGTCCTGCTGCCTCACTTTTCAGGACTCTGTGCTCTCTTCTGCCCCAGCCTTTCCTGGAAATGCGTAAAATATTCGGTGTCTCTTTTCTTGAGTAAGTGGTCCCTGTCCTTGTGTTTTAGGTGTCGATACAGTGGAATCCACAAAATCGAATATGATGTAATTGTCATTTTAAGGGAAAAGAAATGAGGGCACATAGGGTGAAAGTGCTGTGTATCGATAGAATCCATCATCGAACTTTTAATTTTATCCCTAGGGTGTAGGAGTAGGTGGAATTAAGTGCAGAATCTGCAGAAGCCAAGAAAGAGAACATTCCCTGCTGGATTTCTGTTTTTCACATATCCCCAGCAATATGGACCATTTGCATTAAACTTAAATAGCACAACTCATTTTTAAGATTCATTTTTTACTCATCTTGTTCTAAAATCACAAATTCCACTTGACAATGTGATAGGGCAAGATTATATTTTTAAACTTTGAGAGCCATACTCCAGAGCTGTGCCAAAAGTAACAATTTCTTGTGTCAAAAATAACTTTCTCCTACATCCATCAGTGGAACTGACCTGGCTGGTTGCATTTAGAATGTTGGAGCTGCCCGTCTCCTACATCCATCAGTGGAACTGACCTGGCTGGTTGCATTTAGAATGTTGGAGCTGCCCGAGTTGAGACAGAGCTCTGTCGGCCTCCCGCGGTGGGGTCCTCTCCTTCAGGAGGGGGGAGGAGAGCCGCTCCGCTGTGTCGGCCTTCCACAGGGGGCGAGGGCGGGTCCTTTCTCTAACGACTGGTGGAAGGAGAGCTGCTCCGCTCTGTCGGCCTTCCACAGGGGGCGAGGGGGGGGGTCCTTTCTCTAACGACTGGTGGAAGGAGAGCTTCTCCGCATTGCCTGGTGTTCCCTCTCTGGTACATTGGCCGGTGGTGGCGTCATTGAGGTGTGAGTCGTCTGCTTTTGCAGCGGTGTGACCGGGTGGGTCAGAGTCTGTTGTGGTTGTGACTCTGAGTCTGATGAGACTGGGAGGGTGTGTGTGAAGCACTGGTGGGAGCAGCTCACTACTGTTGTGTCATCCCTGGGTCTGGTGGTCAGTCCCAGGGCGGCCTTTCCTGCCTGCTCTGGGTCACAGCTGCGGGCAGGTCTCCAGGAGGTGCTTGAGTGTCATCACCTGGCCTTGCCCTGCTCTCTGCGCTGCCCCGCCTCCCCGGCCTCTCGGCTGTGACTCTGGCAGGACTCACAGGTGTGGCCGCGGTGACGGACTTGCTGGCTGTGGCCGGGGGTTCCTGGTGGCCTTGTGGCCTCGTGAAGAAGGACCTTGCTGATCGGCAGCCTGTGCAGAGACAAGCCGATTCAGGAGACGGCCCGAAGCCTCTGATTTCCTGCCCGTGGTTCTTGCTGTTCTCGACTCTTAGTTACGCAAGCCAATAGTTTTTTGTTTTGTTTAAGCCAGTTTGAGTTGGGTTTCACTTGCTTAAAGTTGGGAGGTTCCTGACTGACGAGATCTTTGTTACATGAAGTACACCACCATGTGAAGTTTGCATTTCTGTTTATTATATGGAAGATTCTCCTGACTTTCATGCCATCTGTGAACCTGGAAGCTAAGGCAAAGCCGCTCACCGGTGTTGGGGTGGGGAGAGCCTTTTGGGTGGATGAGCTGGGCACCCTGCCATCACCTGCAGGTGGGGGTGCCCCAGCAGGCCCGGTCAGCAGGAGTGGCGGCTGGGTTTGAGAAGGGAGGAGGTCGGATCCCTGGAGGGCCTGGGGCGGGTTTCTGCAGGGACCCTCCCTCCTGAAGGCGGGGCCGTGGCCCTTCCCTGGACGGGGAGGGTTTGGCGACTGGGGCCTTCCTGTGGGAGATGGGAGACAGAGCCACGTGCTCACCAGGCTGCGGGCTCCTGAGCCACAGCTTGTGGTTGGGCTTCTGGGTGTTGGGGTGACTTGTTACGTCGACAGGTGCCTGGAGGTGGCAGGTGCCCTGCGCTCTGTCTCCCTTCATCCCTGGACCCCACCTTCCTTCCCGGCTCGCGTGGCCCCTGCGGAGGTGCTGACGCGCGGGGAGAGGGGACATCTCCTGAGAGAGCCCTCTGAGGGCAAGCTGGAGACCCGGGGTCTTTCTGGGAGATTCCTTGAGCAGGCCTGTGAGGCTCGTCTTTAGGGTTTGGAAGGAAGGAAGACCTTTGCTCTAGAGCGGTCAGTGCTGTTTTGGGAGGGGACTGACTGAATAGCAGCGAATTCTGTGACTCAGCCAGCCTAAGGGGTTTAACTTTTACCGTCTAGTGTGCCGATGGCCCCGCTCTCCATGACCTGACCGCGGCACTTGATACCTTTCTTCCGCTGTGTGTTCTGGAGCTGTACTCTGCTCAGGAGCCGGCTCTGTGGGGGAAGATGTGGCTTATGTCCCGCTCTTACCCGAGGAGGCTTGCTCAGCAGCAGCCCCCGCGACCCATGGCTGGCCACTCGGGAGGTGTGTCCTGCCTGTTGTGCTGGCTGCGGAGACGGCCTGGCTGTGCCGAGTGGCCTCGTTATCCTGGGGTCCAGGCCGCGGGAGCAGCTCCCGAGCGCTGTGCCCTTACACCAGAAGGTTCCTGAAGCTTCTCTTGGGGCGTGAAGACACCGTCCTGCTCAGGGCGGGTGCCTGTGCTCATGTCTCGTTGGCTGGCGGTGGGTGCGGGACGCCCACCCTGCATCTAGGGAGGGGCCGAGTGGAGGCTGAGAGACTGAAGTTAGACGGGAGAGCTGGAGGGCAGCGTGAGGCACGTGGGTTCTGGGCTGGTCGGCGCTGGCTCTTGCCTTGGACCTCGGGAGCCGGTTTTACCATGTTATTGGTGACGCCTTCGAGAGAGTCACGGGGCTGCTCCTGCAAAGCATAGTCATCTTCTGGCCGGGGGTCTCAGAGCTCCTGCTCTTGTGGGAGGGCCCCGACCGCATTGCCCCGCTGGTGGGTGCTGGTGACGGCTGGCGTGTGGCCGCCTCATCTCTTCCTCGGGGACAGGTGAGCCCTCCTGTGTCCAAGCCTGATACCATGTGTGATGCTGAGTGTAAGGAAAGAGCGTGGCAGAGGGTGGGGCAGAACGGGAGCGAGCGTGAAGGCTGGGAGGTCGAGGTCGGCTCGGGGGAGTGGTGGTCGGGCTTAGCCCTCCCGTGCCGCGTCATGGCCAGTGCGCTTGGGGGCCCCGGGTGCTGGGTGCAGAGAACCTGCCTTCTCTGCTGCGCCGGTGGGGGTGGCACGCTGGGCGGGTGGACTTCTGTCTTCGAGCCTCGGTGCCCTTATGGACTGAGGTGACCACCGGCAGAGGGTCCATGGGCGGGCAGGCTTGTCTCCAAAGCGTGAGTGCCCCGGGGTAACTGTGTGCACCCTTATTCCCACTTTCTCTGAACCCTGAGTTTTTCTTTTGTTGAATAGATTCCTGTTTCAGGAAGTAGTCGGTTATCTTTCTCTAGAGAAGCCCTTTAGTCAAAACATCTGTTGACTCAGAATGTGCGTCTTCCCCTCTGGGTGGCAGGCGCTTGTCTGGTCTCATTGTGTAGCTTCCTGTTGAGAAGTGTGATGTGTGTGTGTGTGAATTCACTTAAGTTCTGACATCACTTTGGAGCCCATTGGTGGGCTGCTTCAGCCAACCAGACGCTTCCTGGTGTCCAAGTAAGATATATAGTTCTGGAATAACAGGAAACTTCAGCTTTCAACATCCTGTTTTTCTGGGTTTTGTGACTCTCTGCCTCACCACAATGAAGGTTAGTAGATACTTTTATGTATATTTTTTCTTGCAGAATACTACAATTTGAATTTTCCACGCTCTGGAATTGAGCGCTGAGAGCTTGAGAGCTGAGACCACCTCCTCCCACCTTTTCCAGGAGAAGGAGCTTTTGTGTTCTAACAGAAGGGAGCGGAGACCTGTTCAGGGCCCTCCTTTTCATAAGGAACTCAGCCAGCCCATTGCAGATGCAGCTACACACATCCACCTGGATCACGGTCTCCTCTGACTTGCACTATGCTCTGTGTCACACGGATTCCAGAGACTGACCTAAGGGGCACTCGTTTTCACAGGCGGGCAGGATCTGGCATCAGGAATGTTTTATCTCCTGCTCCGTCCGCGAGGAAGGTGTGAGCAGTGTCGCCGTGAGCTTGGGTGTCTGAGCTCAGGACTCCCTTCCCCTCTCCCAACTCTGTTTGTGTGCCTCCCTCCCTCAACTTGGGTTTAATGGCCTTTCTGGAGCTGGTTGTTCAACTCTTGGGTTTTCCTTCTTTGGTTCATGTCTAAATAAGCACGCCTCATGGGGATGTTTGCTCATCTCGGAAGTTAAGACGGGAGACTGGGCTGGAGACGGCAGTGGTTGCTGAGATGTGGAGCAGCCCAGTGTCCTGGGTCTGTCCTCATAGCGACATGCCAAGCCGTGGGGGGTGGGAGTGGGCGTGGGAGCTGGGCAGGTCGGCGCCTTCTCACTGCGTGCGGCCCTTCTCTGCATGTGGGGCGTGAGGTCTGCTGCTGCGGGTTTCAGTTTCTGGGGCGGCCCGCGCAGGGACCGTGCCGTGTGCCAGGGCCTCGCTGGCTGTGCTGAGTCCGCGGGGGGGCTGCGGGAACTGGGAGTAAGAGTTAGCTGCGCAGGGGGCGGGGGGCAGGAAGGGGAGCCAGGCTTCCTGGCAGGATGTGAGACGCAGGAACCGTGAACCGGGGCAGAGATGGCGGGCGACCTGCAGAGGAAGTCATTCCTGGGATGACTGGCCACCGGAGTTCATTTTTGCCCCAGTGAGAGAACATTTGAAGTATGTTCACATAGTTTTCATTTTGGCATATGACTCTGTTAATTGCATCTCTGAAAGAATTTTTTCCTCTACTTTTCCTGGCACAGAGTTGTGGGTAATCTGACAGTTAAGTTCTTTGGTGGGAAGGTGGGGTTCTTCAGACAGCGTCTGGGACTGAGGCGTGCGTCTCTGCCTGTGCTGTCTGTGCCCGCGTCCTAGGCCGAGCGAGCGCTGTGTCTGGGCGGCCCTATGTGCGCGCTCTGTCGGCTCCTGGGCGGGCGGGGCCGGGGCTGACGCAGTTATGTCCCTCCTTCTGGAATTGCCTCCCTGCTTCCTCTCCCTCAAGTCGTGTCCACTCTGACGTCTGGGCTTCCCTTCGGCTGCTCTTGACTTTGGCCTCAGCTGTGACTAGGAGAGGAAGTCTGTCGTAGGCGTGCCCAGCAGCCTTGGCCTCAGTCTAAGGAAAGAGCCCTCTCTGAGTGCCAGGAGTGCCCCAGGTCACTGGGCGGGTGGGGCAGGGTGGCTCAGAAATGGGCTCAGCCCCAGGAGCGGGGTGCCCCCGGGAGGGGTCTGGCCTGGTCTCCCGGAAGCTGAGCTCTTGGGGTGCCCCTGCCTGGGTCTCACCTGCAAAGCCCATTGTCTTCCTTGCGCTCCACAGAACCGCCCCGTCCCGCCCTGGTGCCGGGCTCGGCTAATCCTGCTGTTCTTTTTCCGTTGCAGACGTTTGAGGCAAACGATTTGTATCAGGGGCAGAATTTCAACAGGGTCCTCAGCTCCTTAGTGACGCTGAATAAAGTAACAGCAGGTAAGTGTCTTTCTGCTGAACTTGAGGTTGGCGAGGGGAGCCGGGGGCAGAAACCTCACCCTTCTATCAGCCAGGTGATACAGGGTGAACATTACTGAGCTTAGAAAGGATTGCACTAAATTCTTGGCTGTGACTGCTGCGATATTATTATTTTTCCTTGTTAGAGCAGCTCTTCCTCTTCAGGTCCTTGTGTGTCCCAGTGCTTTCCCTCCTCTGCCTGAGGGAGCAGCAGAGGGGCCCTCGTCCAGGGTGCACTCATGGACTGTCCTGGCCCTTCAGATGGGGGAGGACTGTGCCCCAGGGACCACCCCCAGGACCCTCACATTGCTTGTTTGCTGAGGGGGCTGCCCGGCTGCCCAGAGGTCCAGGCCCGGCTTCCGCTGTCCAAGCTTGACCGTGGCTGGCAGTGGAGGTTCTTAGCTGTTGCAGTGGCAGCACCTCGGGTCACGCTGAATTAGGACCCAGCTGAGCGAGTGTAGATGAGGGTGAGGGTCTGGATCCTGGAGGAGAAGGGTGGAGAAATGGCTCCTAGATGGACTTCAGCGCTCCACCCGGAGGAGGCCTCGCAGGAGGAGATGTGCGGCGTTTCGTGAAGGTCGCCCGTGGCAGCGTGCTGCCTCCAGGGCCCGCATGGCAAAGGGGTGGACCTGGTGTGAGCACATAGTGAGGGGCAGCCGGCCCGGCTCGCGATAGCAGTGCTTCCCCCGTGACTCCACGCCCCGGCTTGCCTCGGTCGCCCCCAGCCGCCAGGGCCACGGCCAACGGGCTGTCCTGGGGCTGGACGTGAGCTCGGGCCGCAGGCAGCAGCAGCTTTGGTAGATACAGACCCCATGCGAGCCTGGGGGAGAGATGGCGGGTCGGCTCTTGCCCTGGAGGCGTCCGTTTCCAGGGTCGGAAGGTGAGAAGAGGGGCCCGGAGGATGCTTCTGCTCTGTCCGCCAGGTGGTGACGCTCGGTCATCGAGGCGGGCGTACTGGGCTCCACACGTCCCGTGTATACACAGCCCGGGGCCGTGACTCCAGGGCACCCATGCCATCGCTCTCACCCCACCTGGAGAAGATGTGTTTCTCGTATGTCCTTGATGTCCCTGGGTGTAGAACGCAGAGTGCTGTTCTTTACAAAGACCTGCTTGGACGTTGTGGAGTGAACTCGGTGCTTCTCTCTTCAGCTCTGAAACAAGGCCAGAGCCTTGTCAAGTGGGAGAATTCTCTGCCTTTGGTTTGTTGGCCGCTGCTCTTCATGCTTGATTTTGGAGTCAGTGTGACAGGTGGCCGTGCCTTTGCAGATGTCAGCTGTGAGGGGCCAACTCAGGTGTAAGACGGGCTTCCCTGGCAGCTCGCTGGTAAGGAATCCACCTGCCAAGCAGGAGACATGGGTGTGATCCCTGGGTCGGGAAGATCCCCAGGAGGAGGAGATGGCAACCCACTTCGGTATTCTTTCCGTGAAAATCCCATGGACAGAGGAGCCTGGGGGGCTGCCGCCCGTGGGGTCGCAGAGAGCCGGACGGGACCGAGTGGACGGCAGCAGGGCTGAGACAGGTGCACTGCCCTTCGGGCTGTCGGCCTCGCGGAGAGAGGGCCGCCACTGTCTTCCCTCTGCTCCTGGCGCTTGAAGGAAGTGTTCTCAGGCGTGTGGACAAATCCTTGCCTTTCTCTTGGACAGAGGAAAGGCTGGCGGTGGGGCAGGAGGGGTCCTGAGCATGCTGGGTACAGGGGCAGCTGCTGGGCCACTTCCTCGCACGTGTCCTCTGGGCGCTGCTCTGCACTTGCAGTCGCCCGGGCCCCCGCTCCACGGTGGTAGGGAGTGCTGGCCGTTGCTGGCAGTGCTCATCTGGGCATGAGCATGGGAGGGGCTTCCAGACTGAGTGTCCAGGTGGTTTTCGGGCAGGAGTCCTGGATGCCTGGGCCCTGCTGGCTCTGGGCAGTCGGGGAGTGCATGCCCCGTGGTGCCTGCCTGGGTGCTGGGAGAGCAGCTGGAACGCTCTGTTTCCCTGGGAAGTCCTCTATCTCTCAGCTGTTGATGACTAACTCAGCATTTCCTCAGACCCTGTGCCAGCCAGTCCAGACAGACCTGCCAGAAAGAGGGCCCGGAGGCCCCCAGTTTCAGGATGTTTTCATGGAAGGCCCCCACGCAGCTTCAGGACGTTGCCAGGGCCTGCGTCTCAGGGCAGTGATTCCCTGGAAAACCTTTTTGTGGCCTCGCTTTATCGATCACGCTGCATCTGTGAAGAGGGCTGCTGACCTAGACATGCTGGGTGGTGGAGGGGTGTGTGGTCCTGACCAGACCGAGCCTTTGGTGCCCTTGACCCTGGTCCTTCACAGTCCTGGGAGGTGAGGAAGGTGTGGCTGCCCTTGTGCAGAGGGACTCGCCCTCTGAGGGGCCGCTCTGGCCAGAAGGGGCCAGGGGCTTCTGTTGCAAGTCAGAGTCTTTCCTTTTCTGCACGGTCACACTGGGGCTTGTGGCTTGCTGGCCCCGAGGGGAGGCGTGCAGCAGGGGTGCAGGGGGGCGAGGCCTGGGCAGTGGTCTGCTAAGGAATTCACCAGGAGGCCTGTTTTTTCCCAGGTGAGAGGAAAGGATCAGAACAGACTACCTGGTGACGGAACTGATAGATGTTCCCATGCGGCTTGTTTCTGGGAAGGGCAACGGGGGCATGTGCGGGTGGGTCCTGCGGCCGGGACTCTGCTCTCTGTGAGGGGTGGGCGAGCCCCTGGGGCGGGCAGGCAGCAGGGCACTCAGCCCGCCCCCCTGATGACCTTGCAGACATCGGCCTGGGGAGCGACTCCGTGTGCGCCCGGCCCTCCTCCCACCGGATCAAGTCCTTCGACTCCCTGGGCTCGCAGCCTGCGCACGGCCGGACTTCACAGTTGTTCCAGGGCCAGTACCGCAGTTTGGTAAGTGTGGGCGTGGGCCCCGGTGGCGGTGGTGTGGCGGGGGGCCGGGGTTCGGGAGGTGCTTGGCATGGGGCGGCTGCCTGGGCTGCCTTGCCGCTGTTCTCAGGGCTGGCGTTTGCCACCACCAGATTATCACAGGTCTTACTTCACGTCGGCTTATTTCAAGATGTGCATCCGTTTATCTGGAGGGATGTGGGCTTTGTACATCCGCTTATCTGGAGGGATGTGGGCTTTGAGATGTTTTCCTCGTCACTTGCATGGTATTGTCTTTCCTGCTGTACACACAATCAGAAGTTGAGATGCAAGAATCCATGTCTTGTACTTGGATGATGAAGAAGAGGCTGAATGTGGAGGAGCCTCGAGGTGATTTTTGTCCTTATGAGAGCGTGGCTGCAGCGTGTGAGGGGCTCCCTCTGAGTGCTGGTGAGGCGGGGGCCCCTGAGGTGGACAGACCCTCGGAGAAGGGCTGTGAGCACAGACCCTGGGAATGAGGCCTCGGGGGCAGTGACGTGCGGGGCCGAGTGGAGCCTGTGGGGGTGGCCACCATGTCCGCTGGCCAGGCTGAGGGCTGCGTGGGCACCAGCGAGCCCCCGGGGCAGACACCGGCCTGGCCCTTGGCTTCACCAGCCGCTGCTGTGACTCTGCTTCGTGCGGCGTCCTGGTAATCATTTTGTGTTGGAAACGCAGCGATCTTGTCACGTGAGTCTGAAGAGAACCGACTCTTCCAGTCTTCAGAGGCCACTGCTTTCTGCTTAGCGCAGGGGAATGTCGTTCCGTAAGCACGTGGGGATCCTGGAGAAATAAAGCTGGCCTGGTTGGAGCTGTGCCTTGTAGAGAGATGCATTTGAGTTAGGTCATGAAGCACTGTTAAAAACGGAGAACTGTAGAAGGGGTGTAATTTTTACCTCTTCTTGAACTGCTTGCACTCAGGCTGGCTCTCCTGCTGTGTGTGCGTGACTGTCTTCCCCTCAGAGAAGCCCCGGCCCTGTGTCTGACCTTGTGAACAGCACAGCCCCCCGGGTGGGGTTTCTTGGTACCGACTGGTCAGCGTGTCATGGGGACGGACGCGTGTCACCCCCCACCCCGGGGCTGGAGGGACTTTGGGCCCTGTTGGGAGCGTCATGGTCCAAAGGAAGGAAGGAGTCCAGACCCCTTGAAAATAGCTGCCTCATGAAATACACGCAGAAGATGCAAGAACAGTCAGCAAGCTTTGGGCAGAGAAATCTTTGCTGCCTGCCCCATCAACTCGTGGCAGTTTTCATCTGTTTTTCTGTTTGTTTTGTTTTTGTGTAAATGAGGACTGGGTTGCAATTGAAGAATTTTACTAAGTTAAATGTCCTTTCATGATGGATGTTGCTGAGATCATAGTAAGTACAGGACTGATGTTTTGCCAGAGAAGTTTTGTCACACCAGAAATGGAAAGCCCGCGGCCACCTCAGCTGCGTGGTGGGCATGGTGAACCGCTCGGAGGGAGCGTGGTGAGGGTCCTCCTGACCTGAGGGGAGGATGGAAGCCGAGATGAGATGCTCGTGATTGAAGTCTCCCTTTGCTGCTTCCGGGACGGACGCTGGGGAGGGCCAGGCTGGTGTGGCGTGGCCCCCGGTCCTGTCCTTGCCTTGGGCCCACGCCCGTTCTTCAGGGTGGGGCTGCTCGGCGGCTGAGAGTCTGCCTCAGGAGTGAAGGGTCCAGGCTGCCCTGCCCTCTGCTGACGCTGCCCTGTCTGGGCCTTTGTGGAGTGTCTCTGCCTGAAGGGGAGGCGCCCTGGTGCCGGCCTGGCCCATCAGGAGTCTGTGGGTCGCGTCTCCTGCTGCCTCCTGACGGCGGTGCCCCGTCCCCCCCGGCGCCACCTGTGTGCGCCCGCTATTGGGGATGGGCTGGCAGAGGGCTCCCGGGGCAGTGTGGCGTCCTTCGGGGCCTGCCCTCAGTACCCCGACGGGCTCTGCAAAGCCAGGATGTGGCGCAGAAAGGAGAGTGTCGTGGCTCAGAGTGGACGGCGGGTGAGAGACGGTGATGGCTCGCAGCCTGAGGCGCCGGCGGGCGGTGTCCCTGTGGGGCCCTGACCTGCCCAGGCCGCACCTCTCAGGTGCCCCTCACCCCGAGCTTGAGGGGACGGTGCTCAGTCCGTGGTTCCTCCAAAAGCTTACAAGAGGTTGCTTTATTGAGTACTTCAGGTGTTAAATATTAAGTTTGCATTAAGTGTTTAATTCCGTAGATAAAGATTGATGCATTGTTTTGAATTATTAAGTAAACACGATTTATAGTAGCCAGTGTATGTCTAAACAGGTAAAAATACACATGAACTCTCTCAGGCGTCACGTCAGCTTCTCCTCCTGGGGCTCTGAGCACTGTCTGTGCTTTCTGTCTTTTTCATCCTGTTTAGTGATACACGCACCTAGCGTAGAGCCAGGCGATTCTCTGAGACTTGCTACTGGGAGACATCCAGCAGAGACGCAGCTTTCCCGTTTTCTACAGGCTCTTCAGGCGTTCGTCCGTGTCTCTGATGAACGCCCGTGTGAAGCCTGTTGCTGTTTTTGAACAGCACAGTGCTGTGGCTGTGGACACCCTGCAGTGAAAGAGGGGCGTCGCGCTCCTCCGCCGCCCGGCCCTTACCTGTGAGCGCCCGGGCCCGCCCGTGGCCTCTGTGCTGGCGGCACTTTCCCTGCGACGTCTTTAAGGCTCAGGCTCAGTGGGGCCTGTCCCTTCCCTGATGGTGTTCTGCGCGCCTTTGGCAGGTGGCAGTCTGCTCTTTTGCCTTTTTCGAAAGACTCTCCTCTTGGGCATTCAGACGGGTCTGGGTGTCTCCATTTCCTCTTGCCAGGGAGAGTGTGAGGCCTCCAGCCGCCCCCTCAGCCTCCGTCACCACCGCCTCTGGACTCGCTCTGACCCGAGCCCACCCCTCCACTGCCTCCATCCTCATTTTCTCTTGGTTAGTACTGTTTTGGCAGAGTGCGTCTCACACTAACGTCTTGAGTAAGGGCACTGTTCTTGCATCTCTGCAGATGTCTTTATCCAGATACTACAGTCTTTTTGTCTTTAGTTTTCTGAAGTTTAGGTATGACATGAATCGGTCCAGATATCTTGAGGTGTATCCTGTTTGGGGTTCACTCAGCGTCTGGACATGTGTGCGTGTGTCTTTTGTCACACTTGGGACACTTTGAGCCGTGCTTCTCAGACTCCTTTTCAGCACTGTCCTTTCTCGTCCAAGACTTTGGTTCCAATGTCAGATCTTTGTCATTTATCACAGGTCCCCGGGGATCTCATCGTTTTCCTTGTTTTTTACTATGTCAGTTTGAGTAAATTTTGTAAGTTCTTTTCCATTTCTGAGATTTTCTATTTTATTCGTGTTTTGAGAGAGCTTCGCCTCAGTGTTGGTAACTATGTCTTCTCAGTCAAGCTTGAGTTTCTTTATTCGTGGAACGAGGAGCATCTTTGATTCTTTCTTAGACACTTTGAGAGTGTTGGAAGACGTGGGATCCTGCTCACATCTGTGTCTTAGGCTGCGGTGCTGGCTGAGGGTTGTAGGCTGTGGCTCTGGGGCCAGGCTCATTGACTGGGCGTCCGCGGGGTTCCTGCTGGACCCTGACTGTTGATGGGGGCCGATGAGACTCACAGCCCGGCTCCTGCCCCGAGGCTGTGGAGCGCAGGGGCCGTGCATGTGTGTGGAGTGCTCGTGGGGGCTAACGTGGCCCGAGTAAGGCCTTGCCGGCGGTTCACGGGGTTTCCTCGGGCCAGGGCCTAGGCGGCAGTCGGGGCACGGTGCGGGGCAGGCACTCCCGTGTCTCCTGCCGGCCCCCGTGTGTGCCGGGCGGCTGTGCTGTGGTGCCGAGGCACACCTGGTCTGATCGTAGCGACGGAGACGCCGTGGTCTTCATGACTTCTCCCTCCCTTGTCCCCCTTAGGACATGACCGACAACAGCAACCATCAGCTGGTCGTCAGAGCCAAGTTTAACTTCCAGCAGACGAATGAAGACGAGCTGTCCTTCACGAAAGGCGACGTCATCCACGTGACGCGGGTGGAGGAGGGGGGCTGGTGGGAGGGCACGCACAACGGCAGGACCGGCTGGTTCCCGAGCAACTACGTGCGCGAGGTCAAGCCCAGCGGTGAGTCGGCGGCGGGCGGGTGGTGATGGGCTTGGGGCGCCCGGCTGGGCGTGGGTCTGGCCCTGGCGGAGGGTCAGAGTGCCTTCCTTCCTGCCCAGAGGGCCTGGTGTCCCCCAAACTGGAGGCTGCAGAAGGGGGCTCCACACTCAGACCGGCATCTCCTGCCGTCGTGACACGAGCGCTTGAAAACAGATTCACTCTGTTCTTTACTGTTTGTGAGGAGAAACCTGTCACGTCTGTTCATTTTTAGTTTGTGGTTGCACATTTATATAAAGTACAGTTCATTACCCTCTTCAGGGCTTGAAGCTTCTGTATCGCGTTGGCTGTGTTAGTTTCTTATCGTGGGTCTTTTGCCAGTCGTGTGGTGTTGAGCGATTTCTGTCCCTTTCTTTGCACTAATATGGTATTTTAAAATGCATCCCCTTCCGTACATTTTCTGTAGTTGTTTAACGCTGTTTCTTGGCATTTAAGTAATCATTCCAAAGCCTATCTAATTCTGGAAAGGAATGGTGGTCCTGGCATCGCTTGCATTTCTGCTCAGGTGTGATCACATCACGGCACTGCAGGAGCTCCAAGGCCTGGGTGCTCCCAGTGCTCTCGTCGGGACACTCCAAAGGGTCAGGAGCCTTCTGCCAGGAACTTGGGAACAGAGACCAGTGTACGTGTGTGTATCGTTTCGCAGCCAGGTCATGTCTGTTCCTTGTCCGGCTGCTGCTGGACTCGTGTGGTTTCTGGCCTGGGCTCTGGGGGCCGACGTCACTGCCCGTGGGGCTGCAGCTGTCCGTCTGAGTCCTGTGG
Organism: Dama dama; assembly: GCF_033118175.1. Taxonomy (NCBI): domain Eukaryota; kingdom Metazoa; phylum Chordata; class Mammalia; order Artiodactyla; family Cervidae; genus Dama; species Dama dama. Next base: position 88,313,965 of record NC_083710.1, read on the forward strand.
GCCTCGTGGTACGTGGCTCGGCATGGAGCTGCTGGCTCATGCGGGGCCCCGTTCCGGTTTTGAGGACCTGCTGTGCTTCATCCACAGTGCGGGTCACATCCCCATGGCCAGGCACAGGGGCTCCTGTTTCTCCATGTCTTTGCCCACACTTGTTTCTTTTCTTTTTTTTTTTTTTGATAATAGCCATGCTAACGGGTGTGAAGTGGTATCTCATTGCTGCTCTTTTTTCTGTAGTTGATCATAAAAACGATATTTGTTTATTATCATTAGAATACAGTTAACAGTAATAGCCAGGTTTTTGTGTTCTGCTTCCTATATAAAGTGCTTTTTATCTGTGACTTTCAGTCCTCACCACAGCCCCAGAAGACAGTGTTGCCGGGATATTCAGGGCATAGGGTGCAGATAATACCCTTCTCTGAACACTCTCCTGTTAATCTGTCCCCAGGCAGAACCAGCCAAGAAGCACAGCGCTGGTGTCCAGCCGCCTGCGTTACAGACACGGCTGCTGGGAAACATGCCTTAGGCTGCAGCTTGGCTGGACTCGCCAGCAACCGCCAGCCCGTCCAGGGGCAACCCTGGCTCTGGCCCCTGGGCCTGAGTGCTGGGGAGCCGACCAGTCCTTCTGGTGCTGAGAGTGCACTGGGCCCTTGGGGGGGGAGGTTGAGGGTGAGGTGGTCTTTCCCTTTACCAAGGAGATACAGGAGGTCACAGAGCTGGTGATGGGCACACCCTCAAGAGGTCACAGTGCTGGCAGAGGGGCGTGTCCTAAGAGGGTCTCGGAGCTGGTGAAGGAACAAGCCATAAAGAGTGGGTTCTGCTGATTGTGTAGATATCTGTTAAATCTGGGCTTCTTGAATTCTACTGTGAACAGCTCTTAAATGTAAATTCTGGTCTGATGTTGAGGCATCATAGTAAAAGTGTGAATGAGTACAAATAAAGTTTCCTTTCTAGGTATTTCTCCTCCTGAAGTTTCCAGAGTTAACCTTGGAAATGACACTGCAAAGATAGGGTGGTTTTCAGGTGGACGTGCGTGTGGTCAGCATCGTCTGTGGTGGCCTCTGGGTGTCCAGCAGCCTGGCAGGTGTATTCTATTCTTAGCTCTACTTCTGGGGGCCATGAGCACTGTGGGGAGGGGGGCAGACACAGCTCTAAGAACCAGCCATCACGTCTCATGAGTTACCTGCGTCAGGAGTAGCCACAGCACTTTGTTCTGCCTGTGAGTCCCGTTTCTCTGACTCGGTCCTGTGTTTCTGTGTGTGTGTGTGTGTGTGTATCTGAGGCCCCTTTAGTTGTGTGTGAGTAACTGCGTTGCTGTCACACAGCTCCTCGCAGGGCTCACGTGGAGCCCCTGGCTTTCATCAAGAAACTGGAAACTTCCCTCGCTTTCCTGTTTAGCTTTAAAATATAGAGAATGCGTGTTTGCTCAAATGAGTGATCTGTTAGGCTGGGGGGTGTTTATTTGATTGTTGAGCTAAAGGAATAATTACTTTGAGGAGTAAGTTTCCATTCCTCGTGTCCTCGGTTACTTGAATCTCTTTCATGGAAAGCTGTGCCTGTCTGATTTTAAACGTGGGCATTTGAGAAGGAAAGACGTGAAACCATGTTTTTAGCATATTGCTTTGTAACAGTTGAGAGTGAAAATCCAGGATCATGGTAACGCTTGTGTAATTGCATTTTTTCTTTTTTAGTAATTTGTATGACTTTATGATTTTGGAATAGATTTCCTTTTTTTAAAGCGCAGGTTTAACGTAGACATTGTGATTAGCAGTATAATTTATCTTTCATTTTCTGTAAACAAAACATGGCAGGTCCCAGCATACAGACTCCTTCCTGCTAAGTGGCCATCGTGGCAGGAGTTTTCTCTGTGTTAGGTTTTGATCTGGTTTACAGGTATTTTTATTGAGCACCCAGAGTTGAGGTCTCCTTGTCCGTGATGTCCCCTGGGGTTGTGTGTCTCCAGGTGGGCTCTGTCTGGCTTCTAGTCGCAAACGCGTGGCCGTGCTCGCCTGCCCCCTCCTGGCTGCAGACGGCAGTGCTCTGTTTGCGCCTGGGGCCTGAGTGTGGTTTCTGGTTTGAAACAGTCCTGTTGAAGACAGGAATACTCCCTCAGAGATCCAGTTCCTCAGACCTCTTCCAGGGGTCTGCGTGAGGATATTTCAGAGTTCGCTGCGGACGTGTTGGTTGTCCTTCCTGAGTATGTGCTGTCTGACGGAAGGTGTGTGTCAGTGTCCCTGAACGTTTTCTGTGGACACTCTTTTGGTGTGTAGAGCTCATTTTATTCACACAGTTGATGTGTATCTTACACACACAGAGACAAGCGCGGTGGTGTCTTGACTGTGCGGGTGGAAGGCAGGCTGCCAGGAGGCTTGTCCTGGAGTGCTGGCGCTGCTCTCGGGTGTGGGGCACTGGGTCCAGTGGTTGGAACGTGGGCGCTGCGGGGCTCAGGAGCCCCACGTCCAGAGTTTCGCCTCTGACACGTTGAGCCGGTGTCCTGCCGTTCCTCACGGTGTACGGACCACACTCACCTGCTGCCCGCTCCTCAGATTTCTCCCTTCCCGCTTCCCTCCGCCCCGCCTGTCCACCGAGATTTCGCCTTAGACCACAGGGCTCGTTTCTAGAGACTGTTTCCTTCTTTTCCAGACGCCCTTCACTGTTGTGGTGCCTTTTCACTCTTTCGGGCCCCTGTTTCTTTCGAGGCGTTTTCAGCATGCGTGCTGTAAGCCTCCTCGATGGTCGTGTTATCTCTGCATCTTGGGACTGGTCCCCTTGCATGCTTCCTGTTTACGCTCCCTTGGTGCCCTGGTTCTTGAGCTTGTTCTCTGTTTGTCTGTCCTCTGATGGCTAGCTGTTCAGCGGGTGCCTCCTTTCCCGACGGCTGACCTTGGCTTCTGGGCCCCAGAGAGCTTTCTCGCCCTCGGGAAACCCCAGGGTCCTCAGGAGGAGGTGTGGCTTTGGGTCGCACGCTGGGCGGGTCAGGCTCCGTTCGGTCTCTCCTGGGCCGTGTCCCCCACCCCAGAGCAGCTTCTCTGGCCGGCTCCCTTTCAGGAGGCGCGCGGGGCTCTGGGACCCCATGTGCTGGGCTGGGGCCACCCTGCGCCGGTGCTGCCGTGCGTAGCCTTCGTTACTTTCCGCGCCTGGTGGGGGCCCAGCCCCCTTTTCTCAGCACATCTGTGTCTACGTTCTGTTGCCAGCACTGTGTAACATTTACTGCGTGAAAGGGAGGACAGGCTGCCTGAGCTGCCCCGGAAGGTGCGCTGTCCCATCCTCGGGGCTCCCCTGCCCTCCTCACAGGGGTGGAGTCTGTTTTTAGCTCTTGGGTGGGCCGCAGAATGTTTTGTTTTGCTTAGGACACTAGGAAGGCTCCATGTTTTAAGATCTGTTTCCTGTGCGTTTTCCTCTGTTACGAGTGGCCGTGACTGACCTCTGTCGTGTTGCATTAACACGTCCAGGTTCTCTCTCGAGGTGCTGGAGGCCCCTGGGGCCCACAGGTCTGCGGTTCCGCCGCCTGCACCTCCACGGACGCCAGCAGGCGCCAGCCCCTGCCCTCCCGGCTCTCCTTCAGGGGGCGCCGAGCCTTCTGTGGAGGGCGCATGGCGTCCCCTCCGTGTGACAGCTCAGGGAGCGTCTGGACGCAGTGTGTTCCTGACACCTCCCAGCCCAGAAGATTCTGTCTGGAGCCCAGCATGTTGTATGCTCTCCTTTTTTTTTTTTTTTTTGAGTGAGAAAAGACAACCTCTTTGAACCTAAACCTTGATTTGTCTTTGTCTCTTCTGCCTGTCTCTTGTTTTTGTAGAATGTTCGCCTGTAGCTTGCTTTAGAAAACCTTTTTCTTTTGGTTCTCATAGTAAGGTGATTAAATGTTATTAACTGTGGTGTTGAGAGGTATGTCTTAAACTTAAGAATTGATAAAATTAGGCAGTTGGCAAATGATTTGCTTTTAAAAATTTGAAAGCAGATTGAAGTCACTCATGAATTAAGCTCGCTTGACCTGTGTTGCCGTGTGACTTCTCTTTGATCCCAGGGCTGTGGTTCAGGCTCAGCCATCTCCACTTTACTGTCGTTGCATATGCCTCCTCCAGATGGCATATTTTAAGGAGGAAAAGGCATTTTTTTTCCTTCAGATGGAAACATCAGTTTTTTTTCCACAGTTAAATGGTAAGATGCAGATATAAGAATAGGGAGGGAAGTTTTCCTTCTTGTATCTCTCGTGGCTTAAAAGTTACTTATTTCCCGTGGAGTTCTCTTTTCCATTCCGTGGACAGAGAGAATTGTTTCAGCTGGGAATAGCACCTTCTGTTTTGTTCTGTATTTTCACCCTTTTGGAAACCCTTACAGAGAGGCACTAAAGGAAGATTGAGGTCAGCCGCTCCACAGGAGGAGGGGGACCCACAGCTAAATATAGGCGTTTTGCTTTGGGCTTTTTATGGGTTTCCGGTGCTGAGAAGCTCATGGAAATACTGAGCACATGGGATCTGGGACCCGGTGCCCGAGGGTGTTTGGAGGGCAGTGCTGCCAGAGAGAGAGGTCCTGGACAGGTGTGGTCAGGGGCACCGCCAGCTGTCTTCGGTAGGGCCCTGCGGAGGAGGTGCGGGGTGCGCCCGTTAGAATTTCCCCTTTCCCCCCGCCAGCCGTGGGCCACTACCAGCCTCTGTAGCTGGAGGTCCAGGGCTAGACCCCCCGCCCCCGCAGAGCCTCGGTGACAGACACAGCCCCTCGCAGAAGCAGGGACTGACGGGCACTCGTGCACACACCTCGAGCCACAGAGTCAGCCGCCAGGCGCTCCTCCAGTGCCTGTGCTGAGGAAGTCTGTCTTGAGTGGAGTTGGATGAAAGGCCTGCGATGCACTTGAATCCTTGCAGTAACCGTGACCACTTTCCTTTGGTTCTGGCTTGGAGGTTCTGAAGACAGTGTGGCTTTTCTCAGCGCCCTGCCTGGGGTGGCTCTCTCCTCTGTCTGTCGCCTGTGTTAGCAGGCCCTCTGCACTCTCAGTGACCTGGGCCCCTCCAGATGCACTCCAGCCTGCGGGTCTTGATGTCTTAACACTGCGTCCCCTTAACTGCCTGCGTTCCCTCCGGTTCTGGGGGGCCAGACTTCACCCATGCTGCACCCTGAGCTGACACATGGCTCATGCGTTCTTTTGTTTGTTGACAGCAGCGGTGTGTAATCCGTGAGGTGCTCAGCTGAGCGGGGAGGCTGGGCTGGGTGGGGAGGCCCAGCTGTGGGGGTCTCTGACCCCCGGGAGCTGATCGTGAGGAGGGGGTGCGGGCTGGGGCCTCTTGGCCACATGCACTTCTGCTCCACCTCCCTGTGGTCTGGGGCTCAGCTGGAGCCAGAGGCCAGGCCGTGGGGGCTGCTGCGCTTGGTGGTCTCGGCCGGAGCCATGAGTGAGCCTGCCCTCCCGTCTTTATTTCAGAGAAGCCCCTGTCACCGAAATCCGGAGCCTTGAAGAGCCCTCCCAAAGGATTCGATACAACTGCCGTTAACAAAGGCTACTACAGTGTGGTGAGTGACTGAGGGGCGCTTTTAAAGAATAACTTGTTTTTTCGATATCTGAAACTCGACGTGTAGAATGGGGGTTGCCTGGAGAAGGGGGTTACTGGCCATGCTGACTCCCGCTCCCGAGGTCGTTCTGGGACATTCTTATGTGTTTGTGTTTGTGTGTGCAGTTGTCCCTGTTCTTGTTGCATAACCTGGTGTTGGGATTATTTCCCCATATGGTTTCCAGTCTTCAGCATGGGATTTTAAAAGGTCATAATGTGATTTGCAGATTTAAGTGCCCTTAGGCTCATATTCAGAGTAGGTTGTCAGTTCTCTAGACCAGTACAGTGTTTAGTTTATTTTGTGTGTTACCATAGTCTTTCCTGGGATTGATGTGTGTATATATGTAAATAGTATGAAGTTACAGGTGAGCATCTGGACATTGTACATAGTGAAGACAAGTGTTTCAGAATCCTGAAACTTGCTGCCTTTTGAAATCTGAGCAGTTTGTGAGCTTGAACAATACCCGTGATAGTGAGTTTCACACCTGACCCAGTCGCCCTGTGCTCCTAGCTGCTGCCTCTACTGCGGACTCGTGGGGCTGCCTTCTCTTCCCCTTTCTTGGGTAAGACACTGCTTTCTTTCCCGGGGAGGCTGCAGGGGGCAAGGAGTGCCATCCTGATTCCCAGTGACGTCCCAGGGCGGGAGCCCCTTGCTTCTGTGTCCATTGGGGGTCGCATCAGAGGACTCCCGTCTGTGTCCATCGGGGGCCATATTAGAGGACTCCCGTCTGTGTCCATTGGGGGTTGTATCAGGACTCCCGTCTGTGTCCATCAGGGGGTTGTATCAGGACTCCCATCTGTGTCCATCAGGGGTTGTATCAGAGGACTCCTGTCTGGGTCCGTCTGGGGGTGTATCAGAGGACTCCTGTCTGGGTCCGTCCGGGGATTGTATCAGAGGACTCCCGTCTGTGTCCATCAGGGGTTGTATCAGGACTCCCGTCTGTGTCCTTCGGGGGTTATATCAGGACTCCTGTCTGTGTCCATCAGGGGTTGTATCAGAAGACTCCTGTCTGTGTCCATCACGGGTTGTATCAGAGGACTCCCATCTGGGTCCGTCCAGGGGCTGTATCAGAGGACTCCCGTCTGTGTCCATCGGGGGTTGTATATCAGAGGACTGCCGTCTGGGTCCGTCCGGGGGTTGTATCAGGACTCCCATCTGTGTCCATCGGGGGTTGTATCAGGACTCCCGTCTGTGTCCATCGGGGGTCGCATCAGAGGACTCCCGTCTGTGTCCATCAGGGGAGTTGTATCAGGACTCCCATCTGTGTCCATCGGGGGTTGTATCAGGACTCCCATCTGTGTCCATCGGGGGTCGCATCAGAGGACTCCCGTCTGTGTCCATCAGGGGTTGTATCAGAGGACTCCCATCTGTGTCCATCAGGGGTTGTATCAGGACTCCCGTCTGTGTCCATCGGGGGTTGTATCAGGACTCCCATCTGTGTCCATCGGGGGTTGTATCAGGACTCCCGTCTGTGTCCATCGGGGGTTGTATCAGAGGACTCCCGTCTGTGTCCATCGGGGGTTGTATCAGAGGACTCCCGTCTGTGTCCATCGGGGGTTGTATCAGAGGACTCCCGCAGGGGCCCGCAGTGCTGCCCTTGTCTCCGGGAGCCCCGCTCCCGCCGGGTGCTGTGTGGAACCAGGTAGCCGTGCTTCCCAGAGGTCCAGTAGTAGCATGTGGCCCCCTTCAGATTGAAGCGTGACCAGTGTCCTTCCAGAGGTCCGTCCGTCTCTAGCCGCGCTCACACAGGGGGAGGAGCCCCGTGCACAGGGCCTGCTGACTCTGAACCGGGGGAGGGGACACCTTGACTTCAGTCTCACATCCAAACTGATGTTCACGTAGCTGAGAGCATAAACAGCATGCTGAACAGCCCGTGTGGTTGTTGGGACATCAGCGTGGAGAGTGTGGAGACGATCTTTCAGCGTCGTGCTCGTTTTGCAAAAGTGAACAAACCCGGTGAGTGACTAAGCCAGGACTCAGTTTCAGCTTGCCTGAGCTCCATGTTTGTAAACTACACAGGAAAGTAAAATGTGGGGCACGCGGCGCACCTGGGCGATTGGAAGAGACGGTGTGTGAAGCTTTTCACACTCCACTTGTCGCTGCGCCTGCATGGACAGCCGCACACGGGACAGGCACTCCACCCCACTGAGGGGCGAGCACCCGGTCCGGGGGTGAGGCCAGCGTGGGCTGAGGTCACGGGAGGGTTTGGGGCCAGTGACTGGAGAGTGCTGTGGGTGGGGGGTGCCATGGCTGGGGGAGTGCCCGAGGTGGGAGGGTGTCAGAGGTGGGAGGGTGTCAGAGGCGGGGGAGTGCCCGAGGTGGGAGGGTGTCAGAGGTGGGAGGGTGTCAGAGGCGGGGGAGTGCCCGAGGTGGGAGGGTGTCAGAGGTGGGAGGGTGTCAGAGGCGGGGGAGTGCCCGAGGTGGGAGGGTGTCAGAGGTGGGAGGGTGTCAGAGGCGGGGGAGTGCCCGAGGTGGGAGGGTGTCAGAGGCAGGGGAGTGCTGTGGGTGGGAGGGTGTCAGAGGCAGGGGAGTGCCCGAGGTGGGAGGGTGTGGGAAGTGGGAGGGTGTCAGAGGCGGGGGAGTGCTGTGGGTGGGAGGGTGTCAGAGGCAGGGGAGTGCTGTGGGTGGGAGGGTGTCAGAGGCAGGGGAGTGCTGTGGGTGGGAGGGTGTCAGAGGCAGGGGAGTGCCCGAGGTGGGAGGATGTGGGAAGTGGGAGGGTGTCAGAGGCAGGGGAGTGCTGTGGGTGGGAGGGTGTCAGAGGCGGGGAGTGCTGTGGGTGGGAGGGTGTCAGAGGCAGGGGAGTGCCCGAGGTGGGAGGGTGTGGGAAGTGGGAGGGTGTCAGAGGCGGGGGAGTGCTGTGGGTGGGAGGGTGTCAGAGGCAGGGGAGTGCCGGAGGTGGAGGTGGTGCAAGCATTTGGAAGTTAAGGCGTGAGTAGGGAGGGTGTGTGTCTGCTGCTGGTGTGTGAGGGTCCAGACGAACCACGACAACACCGGGGAGAGGACGAGGATCTCAGTGGTTCACGGCCGTCCTCGGGCTGGTCACGCCTCTGCCTCCCCTGTTTCTGGGACGCCCACTGAGCATGTGTTGGCAAGCACTGGGTGTCACGCAGGCCTCTGAGGTGCTGTTCATTTTTCTTCTTTTTTTTTTCTGTTCTAGGGAGTGTAAAATCTCTGTGGGTCTTTTTGTGTTTGCTCAGTTTTCTGACCTTGAGCCCCTCTAATGAAGTTTTCATTTTATTTATTGTAACTTTCAGTTCATAATTTCCATTTAATTCATTTTATGGGTCAATACATTCTGTATTTGAGTCATTGTTCTCATACTTTTAAAAAACTCTTTAAGCATAGTTTTCTTTAGTTCCTTGGACACTGTCAGACAGCGCAGTTTGAGTTGACCGTGCCATTGAGAGAGAGCTAGCCCCCTGCAGCCCCCGCCGCCTCAGCACCACTCAGCAGGCGGCCGCAGCTCTCCAGGTGGGCCAGCTGACACAGCCATCCGGAGTCCAGGGGTCACTGCAGCGCTCCCTGCAGACGCTGTGGCTCCGCCCTCACAGCGCCAGCCGTTTCAGGGCCTGAAAATCCTCTGTGTCTTGCCTGTTCATTCCTTGCCACCCTCACCCCGACCCCTGGGGATCCCGATCTTTATAGTGTCTGAGTTGGAATCACCTGGATTGTCAACTTTTCTCTGATACTTATGTTGGGTACCTGGTTGAGCTCCTAGAGGTAAATTGCCCCAGACTGGGTGTGGGGGGTTCCCACCTGACTCTGTCCCCCCAGGGATTTTAATGCTCAGGCGGGTCCAGTTACAGCGTCTGCTGCGGGCAGTGAGACTCACCCTGGAGGCAGTGACCTCGCGTCCCTCCCCTTGTGGATCTGAGAGGAGCTGTTGATTTTCCGTCTCTTTGGTTTTTACCTGTTGTTGGGTGGATGACCACTCTCATGCTCCTCACCTGCAGAACCAGAAAGTGTTTCTCAAAAGAAAAACCATTTGTAGAATTCTGAAAACACTCAAGCCTTTAATGTAGTATTTCTGATTCTTGAAATCTACCCCAGAAAGATTACCTGAGATGATTTCAGAGATTTTTGTGTGAGGATGTTTTCACAGGATGCTTTGTTTAGCAATAAGCTGCAAGCAACCTAAGTGTGTAGCCATGTACCGACGCCTCAGACACCAGTGGTGGATCCGTTTCTAATTCTTACAGGTGCAAAGGGGGCTTTAAAAAACGTCAGCTCATGTTTTCATTTTAAGTACAGTGAACAGAATATAAAATTGGGCAGGTAATGTGATTTTGTTGTGTAAAAGTGTTATCACTGAAAGTAGAAGGCAGTGTGCCAGGGGGCGTGGCGGAGTTGTACTCCTCGGTACCACTGGTAAAGGAGGCTTGGAGGGCTGCCTTGGCCCTGGGGCTCAGGCTGGGTTGGAATGTCACCGGGAGTGGAGACCTCGGGTGGCTCAGACACGGAGGGTCACAGTGGAAGAAGAAACCCCGTGACTTTGCTTTACACGAAGAGTTGACCCGTTTTTGGTGACAGAGCCCGGCGGGACAGTTTATTTTCGAGTGTGAGATGTGTTTCAGTCTCCGGTCAGTGAATGGTCAGGAGTGCCCTTCTTTAGGTGCCTGGTGGGGCGTCGGGCCTTGTGTGCCCTTGTGTTTGATGCCCTGCTGTGGGCTGGCCTGGGGAAGCCCCCCCGCTGCCTGCACTCTGCTGTCTCTGTAACTGAACGCTGGTAATGCTGGCCTCGGCCTTGTAGCATTAAGGGGGTTAGCAGTTGGCCTTAAGATGCCTCATAAGTGTTGGCCCTTAAGAGGTTTTCATGGTTATTTTGTTGTTTAGTCGCTCAGTCGTGTCCATCTCTTTGCGACCCCATGGACTGCAGCACGCCAGGCCTCCCTGTCCATCACCAACTCCCACAGTTCGCTCAAAGTCCTGTCCATTGAGTCGGTGATGCCATCCAGCCATCTCATCATCTGTCCTCCCCTTCTCCTCCTGCCTTCAGTCTTTCCCAGCATCAGGGTCTTTCCCAAGGAGTCAGCTCATCACATCAGGTGGCCAAAGTATTGGAGCTTCAGCTTCAGCGTCAGTCCTTCCAGTGAATGTTCAGGGTTGATTTCCTTTAGGATGGACTGGTCCCAGGGACTCATGGTTATTAGGAAGTGTGTTCAGAAGCGTTTGAGGCCACCATACCATTCTGTTTGCAGATGGGCATCCCATTTGAGGATTAATTACCCAGGGCGGTAGTCCAGGGTGACAGGATTGTGTAATTAAAGGGAGCAAGTGTGTGACCTCTCTCAGCTTGGTGGGTGTGACAGTGAGAGGAATTGGCTGCGCTTCTGGCCTGGTGACAGACCCCCGGCCAGGGGAGGTCAGCGAAGCCCTTCTCTTGGAGAGGCCGGATGCCCACTCCTTCGGGGGTGGACAGTCTTCCGGCACCTCTCCTAGGGGACAGCAGGCTCCCTGTTACCATCAGAGAACGAGCCTTCCTGACTGTGTCTTCTGGGAGGAGAGCAGGCTGTCAGGACCCTCCGTGTCCTGCGGCATGGTGGCTTTGTCTCCAGGGACCGGTCAGCGTTCCTTACGCAGCGGACAGAAGATGCACATCGTCTGTGTCCGCGCTCACCTGGTGTCACGACAGGCGCGGCAGCTCTGTCTTTGAGAGACTGCAGATGTGAGCCAATGGGCAGCGGTCACTGCATATTACATGTTAGAGTGGACGTCCATCACGCTGTAGCAGACCTCCACAGACCCTGCCTGTGCTCCAGACGGACCTGCCCCCGTGCGTCCCCTTGGCTCCTGGGGTTGCCCAGAGCCTCTGCCTGCTCGTCCGGGAGAACCCAGGCCTGGTGGCCGGAGGTTCGCCTGGAGCCACGCTGAGCCAGCCCCGCCTTGGCTGCCTTCATCTCTCACGGTCCATGCCTCATCCACCTTGGCCAGGACTGGTCAGTGCCTCCCCGCGGCCTGTACAGGGTCAGGCTGTTGGCGCACCGCCCGGGACTGGGCCGCCTGCTCTGTGTGCGCTTGGAGCTGCCCCTCCTCTCCTGGGCCCTCGCCCACACTGACCGCCCGCGGCCCCGGCCCTCCTCTCCTGGGCCCTCGCCCACACTGACCGCCCGCGGCCCCGGCCCTCCTCTCCTGGGCCCTCGCTCACACTGACCACCTGCTCCCTAGTTCCCTCCTCTCCTGGGCCCTCGCCCACACTGACCGCCCGCGGCCCCTGCCCTCCTCTCCTGGGCCCTCGCCCACACTGACCGCCCGCGGCCCCTGCCCTCCTCTCCTGGGCCCTCGCTCACACTGACCGCCCGCGGCCCCTGCCCTCCTCTCCTGGGCCCTCGCCCACACTGACCGCCCGCGGCCCCTGCCCTCCTCTCCTGGGCCCTCGCCCACACTGACCGCCCGCGGCCCCGGCCCTCCTCTCCTGGGCCCTCGCCCACACTGACCGCCCGCGGCCCCGGCCCTCCTCTCCTGGGCCCTCGCCCACACTGACCGCCCGCGGCCCCGGCCCTCCTCTCCTGGGCCCTCGCTCACACTGACCACCTGCTCCCTAGTTCCCTCCTCTCCTGGGCCCTCGCCCACACTGACTGCCCGCGGCCCCTCCTCTCCTGGGCCCTCGCTCACACTGACCGCCTGCGGCCTGGGCAGGCTCTGTTCCTGCGGCTCCTGGCAGGGTCCTCGCTCCCTGTGGATGAAGACCGAGGTGAAGCTTTTCCTGTGGTGGCCAGTGCCAGGCCTGTGAGTTGGGGAAGAACGAGCTGGGCCACGTGGCAACAGCCGGGCGGGGTGTCTGTGAGGGTCCTTCCTGCCTTGAGACCCACAGAGGTGTGCCATCCGGGGAGGACACACAGGGCGGGGATCAGGCCGGGCTCTGCTGGCCCTGAGGCTGGCTCTGGGGTGACGCCGAGCACCATGGGCCCCCGGCTTCTGCTGGAGCTCTTGGGCAGTGAATCTTCAGCGTCCCTCAGCCTGTGAGTCCCCAGATTTAGGAATGCTGTAAGCACGTAGCTTCTTTTAAATGGCACAATGACACAAGCATTTAACATCCACCCCCTGACTCTTCTTGAGACTTAATGTCATGAAGTATTGAGGATGCAGAAATCAGGACGCCACACTTGGTCAGTGGTGGCCGGGGTGTGCCCGCGGCCTCTGCTCTGGGAGTGGGAGGGCTGCAGGAATGGCTTCCTCCAGCAGCACTGCTGCCCTTCCTTCTCTGCTCTCCCTCCAGACTCTAGTTCATTAACAGCTGGGGTCCTGTCTAGTAATTTACTTTTTGAAACTTGAAGTACTAGCAGTTTAAATAGAGTGGGCTGGAAGAATATGTGCAATGGTGATTTCTCCTTGTGGTGTGGGGGTTATAGTTAGGTGGGCAGAGAGGGGTGAGAACAGCTCTGCCAGTCTTGAGTTCAACCGGGGATCGAATTCAGGCCCCCTGCTTTGGGAGCACAGGGTCTTAGCCACTGGGCCACCAGGGAAATCCCTGGGTGTAGTTTGTGATAGTATTACTTTACTGTGTCCGGGTCAAATCTTGAAAAGTTTCCTTTATGTTACATGTTCTGTTACATGTACATCAGTTATTTATTTTCAGAGGACTGTCAAGGACACGTGGAACATAGGATGCCCTCGGAATTTGCAGTGGCTCCCTTGTAAGGAGAGTGGTGCTTGGCGCTCCTTTCCTGGCAGCGATGAAGTGGTTTCTGTGGGCTGCGGGGCATGAGTCGGTCCTTTGTTTGGCTCTGCCGCTGCGGCTGACAGCCGGGGATTGTCTGTGAGCTGCCCAATGCGGTCCCCCTGTGGGCACCATTGTTGGCCGGGCAGCCCCACGCCTCCCGCCCTGGGGGGAGCTCGCGCGGCCGGGCTCTTGGCCCGCCCTCCTCATGGTGCCCGGTGACGGCTGCTCTTCCCGGCCCTCTCTGGACCCGCCTGCGTGTGATGGAGCCGTGGCGGCTGGGCCGTGACGTCCCATGGGGTCCTGCAGCAGCCAGAGCGTGCAGCAGTCCAGGAAGGGGAGACAGGTGATGGCTGGAGCCCCCGGCTTGCTGTGAGCTTGGGGAGGGACCGGCAGCCTCTGCGTGGTGGACGCCCGCGCCGCGTGGCTCCCTCAGCGAGTCTGCGGAAGTCAGGGAGAGGAGCGTGGCCTGGGTGGTTTGGGCGGGGTTGCTCTAGAGCCTGTCTTGAGCACTTAATTGAAGGTCCTGTTTGCAGCCAGTAGATGAAGGAGAGGCGGTCGGGCAGCGCACTCTGCGTGGATCTCGGGGCGCTCCGTGTCTGCTCGCCCCGCGCAGTGCTGTGGCTGAGGAGGGTCATTGACTGCCTCGCGCGTGCGCTCCCGACGCTGCTATCCGTGGGAGCTGTTTGTGTTTGTAGGGTGTGTGTGTCGGGTTCCAAGCGTGTCCTTAGCAGAGTTGCTAATAGTTCCTGGTGTTTGTTCTTAGACATGGAGTCTGAGTTGAGCCTGTGTTTTCACGTTAATATAGGGGCTTTCTGTCTTACTCATCTGTGACAGATTTAAATTTTTTTTAGTTCAGGGAACCACCCATGGTACTTGGTTTGCCTCGGGTCATTTTGTAAGGAGAAGATGGGGATAATGTGGATGAAGCGCATCCCCTGGTGATGCAGAGGCAGGGTCACGTGGTGCCCCCGTCCTCCAGTCCTCTGACACTCGGGCCCACTGAGTGTCTCTTGGAGGGGAGGTGTCTAACTGTGAGAGCGGCAGCCACATTTCCCCACGAGGCAGGGTCTCCCAGAGCGGCCCCTCCCCGTCCGCTGGCATCCTTGAATAGGTCCATTCAGGGGCGGGACGGAGCGGAGCCCAGAGCTGCGGCAGCGTGGCAGAGCCTGGGCCCCCCGCGTAACTCGTGCCGAGCCGCCTCAGGTCCCCTGCTCTCACGAATGGCTCTGCTCCCCTCCGGAACGTGGAAGACCCTAGTGAGCACACAGTGGTTCGGGTGGCTTGTGTCAATGCTGAAATCTAAATTTAGCTAATGATTGCTTTTTTCTTAAATGTTTAAACATACCTTTTGATTATCAAAAATCAGGGGAGAAAGCCGAGCATGTGTGGAGTCTTTATGCTGTCTGATTTCTTCTGCAGGGCTAGTTCAGGGTGCTGTGTTAGTTTTGGGGGACCACACTTAGGGCAGGGAGTAGTAGCCCCTCAGAAAAGGCAGGTGTGTGACTTGGTGACCGGAGAAGGCGCTGGCCTGACAGTGGGGTGGAGCAGACGGCTGAGCGGGGCTCCTTGCTCCCACGCAGCCCTTAGCCCGAGGCTGGAGAGGGGGTGCGGGTTGGGCGCAGGTCCACCTCTCCCCGCCTCACTCTTCCTCTTTAGAGGAGGGCTTGCCCGAGGATCGGAGGTGCTGTGGGTCAGGCACTCAGCCGTCCAGGCTCCCATCGGTCAGGCTCCCCGCTGCGGACCTGAGCTGCCCCGCCTAGCCTTGCCCCAGGGGCCAGTGCTCCTGCGATTGCGTCTGAAAGGGGCTCATGTTTCAGCCAGCTCTTTTACACTTAGATTTCTTTCTCAGTTTTTAGGAGTTGTTAGCTGCTTTTGTCTATATATATTGCAGGCTTTCAGGAAACATGTTAATTTCAAGGTTGATTTATAATTATTCTCCCAGAGATGGTAGAATACATACAGTGCATACAATGCTTGTTTTATGCTGGTGGACCTTTTATTTGTAACGTGTACAGGATGATCTGAGATGGTCACCTTCTCTGGTGAAGGTCTGCAGTGCCCAGAAATTGACTTAGAATGACTAGATGCCATCTGGAGGGTGAACTGCATGTTTTTTTTTTAGTGGATGCACTTTCCATATGTCACCGTGCATAGATTTTAAGGGTATAGGTCAATGAGCTTTAACCGGTGTATATGTCTGTGTAACAACTACCCAAATCATGATGCAGAACTTGTCCATTATTCCCGAAATTGATCTCACGTCCCTTTCCCCATTGTCCCCCTACCCCCCCCATCCCTGCCCTCGCAGATGAGTTTGGCCTGTCCTTAGATTTACCATAGATGGGTATATGGGATGTCCTTGTGTGAAAGGCTTCTCTTGCACAATGCGTGCTTTGGAGATGCATCCATGCCTCCATGCTGTTGTGATTGTCAGTGGTTCCTTCTTTCCATCTAAACAGACGTAGCATTACTTATCTGATGATGGAATTCATTCAGGCCTCTTTCTAGGTGTTCCCCTGTTAAATGTGCTTGGCAGGAATATGAAGTCAGTTGGATAGCCTCGATAATAGCTCATTACCTGAATTTACTAGTTAATAATCACAGGGAGTGATAACATTAAACGAATCAGTGTTACATAGAAGCAACCGTGCGAATTGAACAATAGTGATGAACTTTCCAAAGCTTATACATCTTAATGTCAAATAATACTTACCATTTATTGTAGGTGCTACAGAATATTTTGGAAACAGAAAATGAATATTCTAAAGAACTTCAGACTGTGCTTTCAACCTACCTACGGCCCCTGCAGACCAGCGAGAAGTAAGTTAGGTGGTTATTGTGTCAAGTGTTAGAACAGTGGTCCCCTTGGCTATTGCCTCGTGTTTTCAGAGAACAGCAGCTGAAAGGCTGGGACAGAATGCAGCTGAAGACACAAGAGAGCTCCTTGTGTGTTGGGCCGCGGGGCGGGGAGGGGAGGGGAGCATGAGTAAGACCGCTTACACGTGTCTCCTGTTTTTCTCGGCTCTAGGTTAAGTTCAGCAAACACGTCACATTTAATGGGAAATCTGGAAGAAATATGTTCTTTCCAGCAAATGCTTGTACAGTCTCTAGAAGAATGCACCAAGTAAGTAAGAGGCTAATAAATATAAAATTCAGATGGATACAACTGGTATTTGAATGGTCAGGATTAACTTAACTTTTAGATTTCACATTTCTAAAGGTGGATACTGGGTTATTTCGAATGTTTGGGGTATGTCAACTTTTACAGTGAAAGTGTGTTTTAGACTCTTCTCCTCGGTGGGACCTACTGCCTGCTCAGAGCAGGGAGAGAGGTTTCCTGTGAGCAGTGGTTCTTTGGGGTGGCGGCTGCAGAAGGGAGGGAGCGTGGAAGGGAGCGCTGCGGCTTGGTGCTGGACCCCTGCCGAGGTTAGGGGAGCACGGCATGCTGCTCACAGGCACGGGTCTCTGCTTCATCCGCGTTGGTTTTTCTCACATGGGTTTCAGGTACATTCAGGGCTGGATGCATGGCCAGCTTGCTCCGGGTCCTTTCTCATTCATCCTCTGCTTGCTTACGCAGCACCCAGCGTGTGCCAGACGCGTGTTAACGAGACAGAAGTGACCCCTGTCCTAGAGGAGCTGGTAGTCTGGGGAGGGAGACAGCTGGTTAAAGACGGTAGAAGTAATTACAGACAGAGGTGTGGAAACGCTGTGAGGAAAGCTGAAGTTGGGTTTCAGGGGAGGTCGGCCAAGCACTGTGATGACAGGAGTAGGCAGGCAGAGGCCACGGCGGCCGCTTGAGCCGGCCCCGCTCGTGGGGGGCCCAGCCTCTCCATCACTTGCTGTGTGGTCAGTCATCCACTCGTTCTCCTGTCCCCCGCCCTCGCGGGTCACCCTGTGCCCAGCACCCTTAAGCTGGCGCACTTGCCCACGCATTCTTCTATCCTGGAAGAGGGCTTGTTCCTGTGGCAGCCACTGCCCTGCCCTTGTGCTGACGCCGCCCTGGCTCAGGCCGGCCTCTCCTCCTGTGTCCTGCACAGACCTCCTGATGAGGCCCTGACCTCTGGGTGGCCCTCTGCCCGTCCATCTCCCCAGCAGCGTCTGGCCTGAGCCCTGCTCAGAAGCTGGGGGGTGCCTGGTGATTCCTAGGCTTGTTCCCAGCTGTGTCTCACAGACTGGCCTCGAGGGCCACAGGAGCGGCCTGAGGGTGCTGGGGAGCTGAGGTAGGAGGTCGGTCCCCGCATGGCGGCCGTCTGTGGGAGCCCTGCCCGCTCCCGGCTCCCGCCCGCTCTGCTGCACAGGCCTCAGCTCAGTAGGCACGCCCGCTGAGGCGGTGTGTGCCTGCCTTCCCCTCCGCTGCCGCTCGCGCTGTGGCCCCGCCCCCCCTCCGCTGCCGCTCGCGCTGTGGCCCCGCCCCCCCTGCTGCCGCTCGCGCTGTGGCCCCGCCCTCCCCTCCTCTGCCGCTCGCGCTGTGGCCCCGCCCTCCCCTCTGCTGCCGCTCGCGCTGTGGCCCCGCCCCCCCCTCCGCTGCCGCTCGCGCTGTGGCCCCGCCCTCCCCTCCTCTGCCGCTCGCGCTGTGGCCCCGCCCTCCCCTCTGCCGCTCGCGCTGTGGCCCCGCCCCCCCTCTGCTGCCGCTCGCGCTGTGGCCCCGCCCTCCCCTCCTCTGCCGCTCGCGCTGTGGCCCCGCCCTCCCCTCCTCTGCCGCTCGCGCTGTGGCCCCGCCCCCCCTCCGCCGCCGCTCGCGCTGTGCCGGGGCGTGGGCAGTCCTGTCACAGCCCCTCCTCCTGGCGCTGCCGTCACCGGTGTCCTGCGCGCTTCCTGCTCGCTTGTACCTTCTTAGGTTGCAGACTCCTCCGTGTGTTGTGGGCTGAGTTCCCGTTAGTTGTCTTACATTTTGTAGGGCTTCAGCTTATTGAAGAAAATACTGAAATAAACATTTGACATAATTGCTACTGGTTAAATAAACATTGTGTATTTAGTTCAAAGTTAATTATGAGGTGTGTCTTAAGATATAAATAAATTCATCTTTGTGGACACTGGACCGTTACTGTAACATTTTCACAGTAAAATAGTATTTGTTTTAAATTGTTATCAAAATACAAATTTGAACTAGAGAATAGTTTATTTTGTCTGAAAGTTGTGTTTTGAACCATCCAAATAATAGAAACATGGGGATCCACAGATGATACTAACCTTGTAGAACGGACCGGCTGGTACAGGCAGCAGCCTCTGTCCTGCTGGGCCGGCTGGGCCGCGCAGCACCCTCTGTCCTGCTGGGCCTGCTGGGCCGCCCCTCCTACAGAGCAGAGCAGAGGACTTGGGCTGATGAGGCGGTGACTGGGATTGGTGCTGCGCCGACCCAGGTGTCAGAGCTGTCACCTCCGACCCCAGTGGGGTCTCGGTACAGTGGACTTCGCGTCAGAATCGGCCCACCACGTGGCACCTGGGAGGTCCTGAGTAGCTCTTGCCGTAACCTCTGGACTTGCTGAATGAGACCGCATGATTCCATGGAAACATTTCCAGCTCTAGAACCTCTTGCGTCTGGGAAGTTGGGAAGGGAAGGCACTCCAGTGGCACATGGGGCTGTGAGCGGATGGCTTGAGGCGGGGGCTGGAGCTGCTGGCTGGTGATGGGGGCTCCTCTGGGGGAGCCTCAGGTGCTGCCGCCTTCCCGGGCCTCTGGCATCCTTGAGGAAGTTGTCCGTATTCAGGGTTTGGGGTCCAGCAGGAGGGGGCTTGCCAGGGGCTGACAGTGCCCTTGAGGCTCCAGTGTGGAGTCACTCGTGTCCCCGCATGGGGACGCCTCTCGGTCGGTAGTGGGCAGACTTGGGGGGCGCACGGGCTCACTCGGGTCACGGCCACACCCTCGGGAGCCTCCTGGGGGGCTGCTGCTGAAGCTGGTTACTTAGCAGGCAGTGGGCAGACTCGAGGGGCGGGGGGCGCAGGGGCTCACTCGGGTCACGGCCACACCCTCCTGCTCTTGGTCTCCCTGGGAAGTCGGTGGCTGCTGGACCCTGAGCCCTTTCTTTGTGCAGTTATCAGTGCCATCAGGAGCAAACGTGTCATGCAGGGACGTCGCGCGGCAGCTCTGCGTTCTCAGGCCTCTCCTGGAGCTCATCCCGCTCTGCTCCGGGGAAGGAGAGGGGCCCTGGGGGTCCCCGCCTGCCCTGTAGCAGTGTTCCCCCTGGAGAGACTGCAGTGCACTGCCTGTATCACTGCCTGTTACCAGACCACCACCAACTCACTGTGTCAGGCCGCTGACTACTCACCTCTATCAGGCCACTGATAACTCACCTGTGTCAGGCCACCAGTAACTCACCTCTATCAGGCCACTGATAACTCACCTGTATCAGGCCACCGACTACTCGCCTGTATCAGGCCACCAACTACTCACCTGTATCAGACCACCAGTAACTCACCTGTATCAGGCCACTGATAACACACCTGTGTTAGACCACCGGTAACTCACCTGTATTAGGCCACCGACAACTCGCCTGTATCAGGCCACCAACTACTCACCTGTATCAGACCACCGATAACTCACCTGTATCAGACCACTGACAACTCACCTGTGTCAGGCCACTGACTACTTGCCTGTATCAGACCACCAGTAACTCACCTGTATCAGGCCACTGATATCTCACCTGTGTCAGGCCACTGACTACTCGCCTGTATCAGGCCACCAGTAACTCACCTGTATCAGGCCACTGATAACTCACCTGTATCAGACCACTGACAACTCACCTGTGTCAGACCACCGGTAACTCGCCTGTATCAGACCACTGACAACTCACCTGTGTCAGGCCACTGACTACTCACCTGTATCAGGCCACCGACTACTTGCCTGTGCAGACCACTGATAACTTGCCTGTATCAGGCCACCGATAACTCACCTGTATCAGGCCACAGATAACTCACGTGTATCAGACCGTCGATAACTCACCTGTATCTGACCATGGATAAAGCCTCACCTGTTACCTGACCTTTCATAACTCTCCTGTATCAGACCATTGGTAACTCTTGACCTGTGCAGTTCAGTTACTCAGTCGTGTCCGACTCTTTGCAGCCCCATGGACTGCAGCACACCAGGCTTCCCTGTCCATCACCAACTCCCAGAGCTTGTTCAAACTCATGTCCATCAAGTCGGTGATGCCATCCAACCATGTCATCCTCTGTCATTCCCTTCTCCTCCTGCCTTCAATCTTTGCCAGCATCAGGGTCTTTTCCAAAGAGTCAGTTTTTTGCATCAGGTGGCCAAAGTATTGGAGTTTCAGCTTCAGCATCAGTCCTTCCAGTGAATATTCAGGACTGATTTCCTTTAAGATGGACTGGTTGGATCTCCTTGCAGTCCAAGTGACTCTCAAGAGTCTTCTCCAACACCACAGTTCAAAAGCGTCAATTCTTCAGTACTCAGCTTTCTCTGTGGTCTAACTCTCACATCTATACATGACTACTGGAAAAGTCATAACTTTGTCTAGATAGACCATTGTTGGCCAAGTAATGTCTCTGCTTTTTAATATGCTGTCTAGGTTGGTCATGGCTTTTCTTCCAAGGAGCAAGTGTCTTTTAATTTCATGGCTGCAGTCACCATCTGCAGTGATTTTGGAGCCCAGGAAAATAAAGTCTCTCACTGTTTCCACTGTTTCCCCATCTATTTGCCATGAAATGATGGGACCAGGTGCCATGATCTTAGTTTTCTGAATGTTGAGTTTTAAGCCAACTTTTTCACTCTCCTCTTTCACTTTCATTAAGAGTCTCTTTAGTTCTTCACTTTCTGCCAGATCTGCGTATCTGAGGTTATTGATATTTCTCCTGGCAGTCTTGATTCTAGCTTGTGCTTCATCCAGCCAAGTATTTCTCATGACGTACTCTGCATATAAGTTAAATAAGCAGGGTGACAATATACAGCCCTGACGTATTCCTTTCCTGATTTGGAACCAGTCTGTTGTTCCATGTCCCGTTCTAATTGTTGCTTCTTGACCTGCAGTAGATTTCTTAGGAGGCAGATCAGGTGGTCTGATATTCCCATCTCTTTAAGAATTTTCCACAGTTTGTTGTGATCCACACAGTCAAAGGCTTTGGCATAGTCAATAAAGCAGAAGTGGATGTTTTTCTGGAACTCTCTTGCTTTTTCAGTGATCTAGCAGATATTGGCAATTTGATCTCTGGTTCCTCTGCCTTTTCTAAATGCAGCTTGAACATCTGGAAGTTCTCGTTTCACATACTATTGAAGCCTTGCTTGGAGAATTTTGAGTATTACTTTGCTAGCGTGTGAGATGAGTACAATTGTGCCGTAGTTTGACCATTCTTTGGCATTGCCTTTCTTTGGGATTGAAATGAAAATTGACCTTTTCCAGTCTTGTGGCCACTGCTGAGTTTTCCAAATTTGCTGGCATATTGAGTGCGGAACTTTCAAAGCATCATCTTTTAGGATTTGAAATAGCTCAACTGGAATTCCATCACTTCCACTAGCTTTGTTTGTAGTGATGCTTTCTAAAGCCCACTTGACTTCGCGCTCCAGGATGTCTGGCTCTAGGTGAGTGATCACACCATCATGGTTATCTGGGTCACGAAGATCTTTTTTGTATAGTTTTTCTGTGTATTCTTGCAACCTCTTCTTAACATTTTCTGCTTCTGTTAGGTTCATACCGTTTCTGTCCTTTATTGTGCCCATCTTTGCATGAAATGTTCCCTTGGTATCTCTAATTTTCTTGAAGAGATCTCTAGTCTTTCCCATTCTATTGTTTTCCTCTATTTCTTTGCATTGATCACTGAAGAAGGCTTTCTTATCTCTCCTTGCCATTCTTTGGAACTCTGCTTTCAAATGGGAATGTCTTTCCTTTTCTCCTTTGCCTTCGCTTCCCTTCTTTTCTCAGCTATTTGTAAGGCCTCCTCAGACAGCCGTTTTGTTTTTTTGCATTTCTTTTTCTTGGGCATGGTTTTGATCCCTGCCTCCTGTACAATGTCACGAACCTCCGTCCATAGTTCATCAGGCACTTTGTCTATCGGATCTAATCCCTTGAATCTGCTTGTCACTTCCACTGTATATTCGTAAGGGATTTGATTTAGGTTATACCTGAATGGTCTAGTGGTTTTACCTGTTTCTTTCACCTGTTACCAGACCTTTGCTAAGTCCTCACTTGGCATCTGACCATTCTGATAACTTTGCCTGTTATCAGGTCCTTGATTGATGACACCTCTTGTCAGACCACCCCCTCCTATCATCAGATCAGTGATGGAACCACAGTAGCAGGCCTTGCTGACCCCGCACTAATTGTCACAGCTTGGTGTGGGGCCTCCAGGAGGCTGCAGGGGGATGCGGTGAGAGCACCATGCTCTGCTACACATCTTCATGTTCTCAAACCCGCCTCTGGAAGCACGAGAGAGAACCACGATGAAAATCCTCTCTCTCAATTCTTAAGTCATGTTCTGCCTGGATGGTCTTTGTGAGTGTTGCGTGTTCCATTATTTCGGTGATCTACACGCTGTTGCGTGTGAGGTGTGTCAGCATAATACCTGGGCTCCAGTTAAGACCAGCATGCGACCTTTGTGAGCTCTGGCTGCTCCTGCAGGTTGGCGAGTGGATGGACTGTGAAAAGATTCATGAGCTGATGGTGGCGAGTGCAGAGACTTCTTGCAGCATTGGGTTGAGAGAGGTAGTAAACCTCTAGAGCCAAGCATGATGGGAAGAAAGAAGGAAGGTCTTACTTACTGAAGTCATTGTCCGTGTGTAATCCACGGACATGTTAACAGATTAAAGCCCCTTGACCTAGATTTCAGTGTGTTCTCCTCTGAGTGCGTGGGGCTGTGGTCTGGCCCAGGCAGGCGAGGCTGTCCCAGCAGCTCCTAGCCTGGCGCTGAGCAGGGCGTGCAGCCCCGTCATCTCATCACTTAGACGGCGCATCTGCAGGCTGCCCATGCCCCGTCTCCGGCAGTGATTTGCTCTTCTCCGCCAAAGCGTGACGGCCTGTCACTGCTATCGCCTTCGGTCCCCTCAGCCGGGCAGTCGGGGTTCCCTGCAGGTCTCTCGCTGGAGAAGGCAGCCTCCGCCTGCTTTCTTGCATCCGAGTGTGACCGTCTCCTGCTGAGATGTCCGTGTGTTGTGGTCTCAGAGCAGGTGTGTCTTGGGTGTCCGGGTCCTGGTAGGAAGCAGGTGGTCTAGTGCCTTTGGGGAGGGTGCCCTTGGCAGCGTGTGATTCCTGCTCCCCGGTGACTGGGGGGTGCTGCTCCCTCTCTGGGGCGCCTTCTCCCCTCTGGGGTGCCCTCTCCCCCTCCCGGACTGCATGTTGTCCTCTTCTGGGGGCGCCTGCAGTGAGTGGCTCTTATGATTGAGGCATCGACTCTGTCTCTCTTATACTCAGCTTAGTTTTGAACTGGTTTTGTGTCCCCCCCACAGATTGTAGTCACCCTTAAGGTAAAAACTCACTCTTTCTCTATTTTGAATGTGTTCCCAGTGCCTAACTGAATGGTTGAAGTTAATTTATTGAGTCAGTGACTATTTATCCTGCAGATACAGGAAACTGTGACTAATCCCTGAAGGCTGTTAAAACCCACTTGGGGGTTCACACTTGGGAAGGAGTCTGCCAGCAGTGCGGGCGCCCACTTGCTTTGACCTCAGATCCCAGTGAATGAGCTGAGCGCTGGCCCTCGCGTACACACAGGGCCTGCTCGGGGGCAGGCTGTCGGGTCCTGTGGCCCCCGCGGCCTGGGAGGGCTGTTGGCCCCCGACGCCCGGGACTGTCTCCCTCACCTGGTGGGGTGGCCGCTCTGCTCTGCGTGCCACTTGTCTCTTCCCCCCACTGATGGGGCAGCCTCCACCCGGGAGCCGCTGTGGGGCTTCTCGTGCGCCTGTCTCGCAGCTACTTCAGCAGGAAACCTTACCGACCAAGTAACCACACGCCCCGTTCCTCCTCATTTACACACAACATAACGCTCCTGGACATCTGTTTTGCTCACTATCCAAGGAAGGGGCTGACCTGCAGGTCCCGGCGTCTGGACACTCGAGGAGGGGACGGCCTGCTTTCCGCTGAGCGGCTCCCCCGGGGGCTGGGGGCTGGGCGCGCCGTCCGGGGCTGCCCCGTGGGCTGGGGCCCACTCTGGGAGACGCTCCCTAAGTGGGGCTCCGTGTCACTGTCTGCAGGATGCCGGAGGCCCAGCAGAGGGTCGGGGGCTGCTTCCTCAGCCTGATGCCACAGATGAAGACCCTGTACCTGGCGTATTGTGCCAACCACCCGTCCGCGGTCAGCGTCCTCACGGAACACAGGTGCGTCTCGTGGGCTTCTTCCCGGGGTAGGGGTGCGGGCAGCCATGTCTGGGGTTCCCTCTGGGCAGCTCGTTTCTGTCAGTTATTACTTGAAACGTGGTGCAAGCACCCATGTGTTTACTCAAGACTGGTAAGTTTTATTTCCCTCCAAGTGAGTGCCTGGGGAGGACTGATGTCAGGCTTTAAAATCCTAATTTGTGCTTATAATAGAAACAGGTGTGTTTTGAAGTCTCCCCTTCAGCCTGGACCCTTTGGCCGGAGGTCGGGGGCTGGTGGGGGCTCACGAGGGTGGCCGCGGGCTGGTCCGGGCTGCCGGAGCCGCATCCGCCCAGTGCGTGGGACTGGGGTACATGGGACAGCACTGGCCTTGCTGTAGGAGGTGGTGTCCGTCTCTGTGGGGCACGCCGAGCCAGAGGCCGTGCGCGTCTGCTCTGCAGCCGGGAGACCAGGGAAGCAGCAGCAGGCTGCTCTCTGCTGTCTGGTCAGGCATGGCCGGTGTTCCTGGGCAGCAGGGAGGACTGCGGGGCTTGACCTGCACGCAGGGTGGCCGCCGAGCTCTGCTTCTGCTCCCAGAGGGGCTTGCATCTGTGTTAGGGATTCAAAAACTTAATGGTTTCTTCTGAAAACAGCAGTTCAGCCAGAAATCAAGAAATAGTATGAGTCGGAGCAAGGTAAATGCCACTGTGCTCCTGATTTAAATATTTAACCTCAAGTTACTCTAACTTAATATTTCAGTTTGAAGCTTAGAGGCTGTGCTGGGATGCAGGCGTCGTTGGGCTGTTTCTAAACTGAGGCTCCAGCGAGGCGGCCTGTGTCCGTCCAAGTGTGGCCGGATCGTGTGGACCTTGGGCAGGGCCTGTGGCCTGCTCTGAGCCCTAGCCACCGCTCTGCAGTGGCCTCGGAGGTCACCCCGCTTCTCCGGAAGTGCCTGGTTATAGAGTCCTGTCGGCGGGAAGCGGAACCCCTGAGCTGGCCAGCACTGCGTGGACGTGATGAACTCTCAGTAAATGCTGATTGCTCTGGTGTCTCATACTCACGTCGGTCGCTGCCCCAGACTCCGGGTGTTGACTGTTGTTCAGTGTGCCTCGATTCTGAACCTCCACTTGTGTTGATGCATCTCCGTTCCTGAGTGAGGCCAGTCATCTCTGACACAGGGGTGGGAAAGAAGGGCGGTGAGGGTGCCCGGGGACCGCAGGAATGAGAGGCGGGCTGGTCGTCTGCACGCTCCGGGGCAGGCGGGCTGCCGTGCACGCACCTTCCCAGGAAAGCCGGGAAGCATGGATGCGGTGACCTGGCCTGGCATCTCCTCCCAGGAACGATGACTTAGATGAGTTTGCTCCCGAGTGAAATGCACGGGTTGAAATGTGAAGTTTCTGAAAATTCCGCAGGAATTGTTGACGCAGCCCTGGGAGAGATGAACAGCAGGTAGAATGCTGGGGTAAATTACAGGGCATTTTAAATGTGTGCTCACCTTCCGCCGTTTTGGTCAGGGGTCAGCCCCCTGGGGGTGAAGCTGTGTCCTGAAGGTGACATTTAAATCATTCAGATGTTCAGGGGCAATGCTTGTGAGCATGTGCTGCGTTCCCCTCTGTGTTATTACTTTAATGACTGCTTGTGTCGTGGCTAGAACCTCAGGGCAGCTTTTCCCAGGAGAGCAGGAGGGAGTCCAGCCGGGGCTCTGCTCACGGACCCCCTGCCCGCGTTCGTGTGGCGTGTCCCGGGCGGGGGGCAGGACGTCCAGGCCCTGGGAGTGTGCCGAGCTTGGGCGAGCGAAGCGGCTGGCGGGATGCACTGCCCGCGTGCCCTCTTGGGGCCCCTGGGCGGCGGCGCCCCCTGCCCGCCGCTCAGACCTGGCCTCTGCCAGCCCTCCCTCCCTTTCCCTTCTGTCCTGGGTCCTACTTGTGGCCTCTGTCCTGCTCTTGTTGAGGTCGTGAAACCACCACTTAGGGCTGGATCAGTCTGTTTTTCTGCTTGAATATACTTTCTTAGGGATTGATTTAAACATAGTGTTTTGCAGTTTTTAATTCTTATTTTTGGTCTTATGATCCTTACGTTGTGTTAGTTTGGATTTTGAGTGTGAATCTGCAAAATATATGTATGGAGCCTCCGGTCCTGTTGAATTATAACGGATATCTGCCTTTTGCATTACCGTTTGATAGTCGACATCATAGGCTCGTGGCTGCCTGTTGCGAGTGAATTAGAGGTTTCATGATTTAATATGTAGAATGTCTCCTTTTTCCCAGCACAGTAGTTGTTACTTTTTGCTGCGCTAAACTGAGGTTGCCTCTGTGTTCCTCTGGTCACTCTCTTGCAGCCCACAGTATCGTTTGAGTAATTACAGAGGAAAAAACACTGTGTAAGCGTTGCTAGCATCAGTAGAAATTAA
This sequence comes from Dama dama, assembly GCF_033118175.1. NCBI lineage: Eukaryota > Metazoa > Chordata > Mammalia > Artiodactyla > Cervidae > Dama > Dama dama. Next base: position 88,340,811 of record NC_083710.1, read on the forward strand.
GCAGAAAGGGTCTTTGTTTTGTCAGAAAAGCTATAGCCTGCTGTTTTGTTTTATTATGGTACTAAATTTTTTAAAAACTAAACAATGAAACAAATATATGCTAAGTTGCTTCAGTCGTGTCTCTTTGCAGACCCCGTGGACTGCAGCCCACCAGGCTCCTCTGTCCATGGGATTCTCCAGGCAAGAATTCTGGGGTGGGTTGCCATGCCCCCCTCCAGGGGATCTTCCCAACTCAGGGATCCAACCTAAGTCTCTTATGTCTCCTGCATTGGCAGGGGGATTCTTTACCACTAGCATCTCCTGGGAAGCCCATACAGTGATCTGTAAAGATTTATAAAAGGTTTTGTTTCATTTCTTAATTGTGTACATGTCTGGCATTTTGTGACTGTCATATGGATATTAAAAGAAGTTACTTTTGCTTGCAAAAATTCCACATAAATTTTTAGTTGTAGGGAATTTTGGGAGTAGGTGGATGGGTGATAAGAATAATCTGCTTAGTTTTATTAATTATTGTCTGCCATAACTATAGTTATGAAGTTTCATATAATACTAAAATATCAAGAATGGCCCACAGAGACTTTTTTTGTTATTTTTCTTGTGGTAGAAAAGGCCCCAATTGGATTATATTTAAAGGAGTCAAACTTTACTCTTAGTGCCATTAAGGGGGAGGGGTGACGTGAGGTGACCCGCACCGATGGGCTGGGGCTTGAGGATATTTACTTTATGACTTCGTTTATCGTGCTCCTCCCGGTGGGAGACGTGGGGACCCTGAGGGGTTGTGGCCTCTTCCGCTCGCCCGCAGCCCGGGCGTCCTCTGCTCCGTGTCTGGAGGGACTCCTCTCGGCAGCAGTGCAGGCCACAGACTGGGGTCCTCCCGGGGGCCCCAGGTGTCATCTGTCCCATGGTGCAGAGACAGGAATGCAGAGTGTCCATCACAGACGTGAGCCACAGATGTGTGGGTGACGGAGCTGGGCCCCCCGCTGGCCTTCCTGGGTGCTCCTCTGAAGCGGAGCCAGGGCAGCCCTGGGCATGAGGCTGCGGTCCGGGAAGGCGCTCGATGGGGCTGGGGATGCAGGGTGGGGGAGGTGGACTGTGGTCCGGGAAGGCGCTCAATGGGGCTGGGGATGCAGGGTTGCGGGGGGAGGACCTTGGTCCGGGAAGGTGGGGGAGCAGGACTGAACAGGACAGGCTTGCTCTGCGGCTTGTTTGTTTCTGAATGCACGCTCGGGTTCCTTGTCTGCAAATGCAGACAACTTTCTCCCACGGGTCTGAGGGTGAAGTGAAATGATGTGAGAATGCTTTTGGAGGCTGAGCCCCCGCGTGCGTGTCAGGGACAGTGGCACTGCTGTTGGGGGACTGTGGGGCCTGGCGGCTCAGCACCGTGAGTCAGGTGGTTGTCGTCGTGACGCGTCTCCTTGCAGGTTTTACCGTCTCGAAGGACCTGCTCACGGGGCTCTGTCCTTGCCCTACAAGGCCCGCGCACATTCAGGCCTCTCTGTATGCAGGTGGCTCGCTGAGCGGGGCTTTCCTGAGTGGTTGGCTGGGAAGCCGTGGCGCTTTGTGCCACGCACACATGGCTTTGCTCAGGCTGAGGGCCCTGACGTGAGCTGTGGGGGGCCTTCCCTCTGGTGTTCAGAAGTAAGCAGCACGCGAGGCTGTAAAGCCTGTGGCCTCTGCGTGGCCACGGGCGCCGCGTCGTCATCTGGGGGCTGGGGGCAGGCGCGCGGCCCTCCTGGGCTCTGACGGTGGCCTCTGCTCTCTCCGCGCACGCTCAGTGAGGAGCTGGGAGAGTTCATGGAGCTGAAGGGCGCCAGCAGCCCAGGGATTCTCGTGCTGACCACCGGCCTCAGCAAGCCGTTCATGCGCCTGGACAAGTACCCTGCGCTGCTCAAGGAGCTGGAGAGGCACATGGAGGTACGTCTGCCCCGCTGGCCATGCCAGGAGCAGCAGCGAGGAGCCAGACCCGGAGAGGGCTTCCCCACCGGCCTGTGACTCGGGAGAGTGTCACGGGGACTTCGTTGGTTCTGAAGTTGTTTTCCCGTATCCCAGCTGTGTAGAGCAGCGTCTGCTCCAACCACTGCTAGCGGGGATATTTCCAGTACCTGGGAAACGTCGTGGTGTTGAGGGGTCACAAGGGGAACATGTGCGTACAGTGTTAAGTGTGTAAATTATGGAGAGGTGATAGGAAAAGAATCAGCGAACGATGTGTGCTTATCTCATTTTCAGAACACAGACTTGGGCCCGGCAGAAGCTGGGGTTCAGGCCGCTGGCTTGGGTAGGGTGTGGTGAGCCCTTCCCCACGGGGCAGGCAGTCTGCCGCTCCCCTCTGCCCTCTGTTGCCCGAGCATCGGGGCGGGTGGGGGTGGGTGAGGCTGTGGGCTGGCCTCCTCCTCCAGCGCAGAGTCTAGAAGACTGTCCACCGCTCCGTGACCCCCTCAGAGACTGAGCAGGGGCCCTTCAGTACGGAGACAAAGGGACAGATTACAGGCTGAGACTGCAGGGGAGGTTCAAGCCAGTCTCCAGAGAGAGCCTTTCGAAGAACAAACTTTTCATTATGAAAGCTCACAGTGTGTTTCTTTTATTCAAAGGATTATCACCCAGACAGACAAGATATTCAGAAATCCATGACCGCCTTCAAAAACCTTTCAGTAAGTGATAGAGTGTGTTACGGTTTTTTTCCATCAGGCATTATTATTTCAAATGAATGCAGAAACTAAGCTGTGAACTATAATTTGGATTTATTCTCGAGAAATAAAAAATAAATAACATAGTTATTCCATGGCTGGTAAACTTTCATGCTTTATGGCACTGTGGACACCAGAGAAATGGAAGGATCAGTGTTTTCACTTTTACACGGTACCACATAATGCTGTAGTACATGTAAATGGTTTAGAACATGTTTTTAGCCTCATCCCAGTGTCTCTAGTGACGTATGAAATGGAGTGCTGGGCTGCCTTCTTATCTGCTGTCAAGCTGTCTTAATGACTGTTTCTGGAATACGTGTCTTATTTATAGCACAAATGGAACTCACCCTTTTTCCCCTTGTCTAGGTCTTTTCTGGCACTCACTAGTAAAATCAGAGAATGTTTTTCTTGTCCAGTCCACATTTCTTCTAAAAATGACAGGATTTCCTGTATTTTTCTAAACTAGTGTTTCTCATTCTAGAGCTGTTGGTTGTTGTGGGTCTCTCTTGACTTGATTCCGTTCTCGTGAAGTAAGCGCGTTGCTCACTGGCTGGTCTGTCTGAAGAAGAGGTCGGGGCCGGAGCAGGAGAGCCTGGAGCTCGGTCTGGGAGCCCGTCTCCCCTGACGCGCCTCCTGTGCCCCCAGGCGCAGTGTCAGGAGGTGAGGAAGAGGAAGGAGCTGGAGCTGCAGATCCTGACGGAGGCCATCCGCAACTGGGAGGGCGACGACATCAAGACCCTGGGCAGCGTCGTCTACATGTCCCAGGTCCTGATCCAGTGTGCCGGCAGCGAGGTACTGCCTTCAGCGTTCCCGGCGTTTCTCTCACTGGGGGAGCCTCCTCCAAGGCCCCGATGCCTGGCTGGCTTCCCCTGCCGGGGACACCGCCTCCCCGAGTTCCTTCACTGCTGTGGGCAGTGTTTCTCTTGAGTCTTCTTTTAGATTCTTGGGCATCTTTGTGCTTCACTTAGGGTCTTTCTGGGGCTTCTCTTACTGATTGCAGCAAATGAGATTTAACATATAAACAGTGCTCGTCGGCCTTTCATGTAAATTGGGCAGAGCTCTTTGGGGGATGGCAACAGTGGACGTGTTCGGCTCTAGGGTAGTGCCAGGATCCGTCAGTGGGCCAGAGGCGTCTCCCTGCTTTATTCTCCCTGCCTTCAGCCTGAAGGTTCCACCTGGTCTCCACTGCCACTAAAAGTTCACAAGTTCTTCATTTTCTCTCAACCACAGAAAAAAATTTGTTTTTCTAACTCCTGCCTAATGAGTCAATGGCAGACCTAAACTCAGATTTTTAAAAAAGATACTCCATGGGCTACTTGTGAGTCTTATGAATTTGTCATGATTTTGTTTCCATTTAATTTAAATTTGGTAGAAAGAAACACCTAAGCATGAAGTGTGATATCCTATTTCATAAGGCCTAATGTAAATATTTGTTCTCACCATTGTAAATATATGTTTTTAATACACTTATTTGAATTTGTTCTTTTACATTAGGAAAAGAATGAGAGATATCTTCTACTCTTTCCAAATATTTTGCTAATGTTGTCTGCCAGTCCTAGGATGAGTGGTTTTATATATCAGGTAAAACACATTTTCAGTTTGTATTTGTTTATTGTGGATGTGAGAACTGTTTTAAGGCTCACTTTGAGTTTTTGTATTAAATACTATGTATCTGTTCGTGTGCTGCCTATAGGGTTGTACCTAAAGTGTTACATTCACATCCCTACAGACACTCCTGTCTGTGTTTCGCTGTAACTGTGCCAGTTAGGATCTTTGTGTTAATCCAGAGCAAAAAGAGAAGGAAACAGGTATTTGCACAGCTGACCCCGAGGACGCAGACTGCTGGATGCAGGCCAGCTGGTCACCTGCCGGTTGTTCTGCTGCTTTCCTGCCACCCGCAGGCCGGCTGGGGGTGGGGGGGGACGTGCAGCTGAGGTGGTCTGTGGGCCCCCAGTGGAGTCAGCAGTCACTGGCACACGCCAGGGGTGTATTTAGCTTTTTTATTGCTAATGGCTTTTCTGATTTTCTTCGAGAGGATATGAGACTGATTTAAGAAGAAAGGGCAAGGGCAGAGTTCTTCTGTTTCTGTATGTTAATTTAAAGTGTGGTGTTGCCTCGCCCTCCTCCAGGGACCTCCCCACCCAGGGATGGAGCCCCGGTCTCCCGCAGTGCAGGCGGCTTCCCTACCGTCTTAGCCACCAGGGAGCCCATTAGGTGCCTCACGGTCTCTCTGTGTCCAGTGGGGCTTCTGGCAAAGTTGACTGCTCTTGTCTTGTGCGGCCCTTCCATCAAGTTTTTGAGGCCTGACTGGTCGCCAGGAGCCATTCCCACAGAAGTCACCCTGGGTTTGCTCTTGAGTTGCATTTCCACACATGTGGCACGCTGTTTTTGTCCCCAACAAGTGCTCTGGTGGGTCCTGAGTCCAGAGCATTCATGGTTGGCTTGCACCTGCTGGAAAGCTCTGCAGCCCAGAGAGGAGTTGGCGTCACACACTTCCTCTGAAAGGAGCACTTCAGGCGTGAGAAAGCAGATAGGCACGGGCCAGCCCAGGGAAGGACCGCCTCCTGATTCGTGAGCCTGTGGTTGAGCCAGCGCCCGGCTGAGGGAGTACCTGCTTGGCTCCGCAAGCCAGTGGCCGCCACTTAAGCGACCACGGTCCCTTCCAGCTGCATCCCCTGGCTTCGAAGTCCCCCCCACCCCGGGGCCCAGGGCCCTGTGGTGACCTGTGGGGCTGTGGTGGTGTCCAGGGCGGCCTCAGGCCCCAGGATGCTGGCGTCAGCATGCTGCCGCATGGCCGTTTCCCCCTTGGGTGCGCTGTCCAGGAGGCTTCTCTCCGAGTGCTGTGACCCCCAGTGCACGCGTGTCAGTGTTCACTTCTGGCTTTGCCCCACATCCAGCCGCAGCGAGCTCGTCCTGCCCTCCGTGGCTGCTGCTACAGGCTAGTCGGGGCCACGCAGCTGTTTCCTGTCTGGCTGCTCCGAGCTCTTGGTCACCCTGGCGCCGTCGGCCCCTCGGCAGGGCGTCTGCAGTGTTCATACCTGACCACACAGTGCCCGCCCGGCGGCCGTCCCACCCGCCCAGCTGCGGGACAGGCTCCTGAGCGCGGGCCCTGGCGCCTGTGGACTGGATGAGGCCTGTAGGGGATGCGGAAGGCCGGGCCCCGTGGGGTGCTCTCGGCCCCCCGGCCTCTGCCCGGGTATCAGGAGCCCTGTGCCCTGCAGCCTCACTGCTGCCTCCCTGCTCGGGGTCCTGCGCTCAGGGGCCTCTGGCCCTGACTCCGAGAGGTGTTCCCTGAGCACTTGCTCGGCCTCCGCAGCTCTGGTGTCTGTCAGTTGAGGTCGGCCCTTCGCGGCCCAGTTCTGGCTCCGCTCCCTGCTCGCCCTCGGTCTCCAGAGCGGGCGGGCTGGTGCGCGCTCTGCGTTTTGTGCAGCTCCGGCCTGGCTGTGATGGGCTGTGGTGATGGACGACCAGGCACCGCCCTCACACGGCTCCTCTGGCTCCAGCTTCCTGTATTTTGCCTTCAGACGTGGAACTTCCTCTGTTCCTCTAAGGCATATCTGTGCTTCCTTTCTACAAACAACATCATTTAAAATAAGCCACCGGGGACCCTAGTTGTTGTTTTTTAAATCATAGTGTATAATGTTTTGTGTCTTGCTGTTTATATTTAGAATAACTCATCAGATGAAATGTTTTTATTCTGGTTTGCAGCCCTGTACCTTTTTGCTGGCTCATTTCTTGGTTATAGTATTACGATTTCTTATTCAAGGTAGAGGTTTTTGTATCATACATGCTTTTGGTACAGACGAGATTTTTTGCTTTACGAAGATATTTCCTCTGCCTATTCTAAAATCATTTAATATTTACTTTAATAACGGTACCTTCTTTACTAGAAAAGCACTAATTGTTTCTTTTTGGGGGGGGGGTTCTGTTTTAGGGAAAGCTACCAACGACAGGAATGACAATCACAAAGCTTGAGGACAGTGAAAATCATAGAAACGCGTTTGAAATATCAGGTGATAGGCACAGACTGTGTGGGTGCTATCTGTCCGGGCGCCGAGGCAGTGGCCCCGCTGACCCCCTGAGGGCTGCGTGGAGGTGCTGTGGGCCTCCTCGGGGTGCGCGTGTGCATGTGCGCTCTGCTGCCCTTCCCGCCCCTGCCCCCCGCCCCCCAGCCTGCGTCTGTCTCTTCCAGGGAGCATGATCGAGCGGATCTTGGTGTCCTGCAACAACCAGCAGGACCTCCATGAGTGGGTGGACCACCTGCAGAAGCAGACGAAGGTCACGTCGGCGGGGAACCCCACCGTCAAGCCCCACTCCGTGCCGTCCCACACTGTAAGGGCCCCCGTCCCGCCCCCCAAGTGCAGACCCCAAGTTAGGAGAGCACGGCCCGGGCCTTGGGTCTCTCTGCAGACGTGTCCTCATCCCCCGTGGACCGTGATCGCTTCACAGGGAACCCACTTATAAGCCAGGCCCGCTTGTGCTGCCTCTCAAGAATTCACACACATGGACGCACACAGTTCTTGCCACCCGGTTAGGTAGCTGTCTTGCCCAGGGTGGGCCGTGAACACTAACCTTGGAGGTTTCAATCAAAACCCTGAGAACCACTGGTCCATAGAAGGCTTCTCTGAGCATTTTAATTGTATTTATTATGTTTCATCAAAAACAAAAACGAAAACCAAACTTATGATGACAAAAAGGCCCAGATTCATGTTGAAGGCATTAAAGTGTAATTTTTGACTCATCATTTTAAGAAACCTGAATTTTCTGTTTTTAGAAAAGCTCAGCAGCTCTGCAAGTTTTTAGATCCTTAAACATTGCAAAATATATCAGTACCAAAGTGTCAGTGCTTAAAGCTAGCCTTTACTGGTGTTGCCTGCTTAAGATACTGGTATTGAGTTGTCTGAACACCTGTTGTCTTTCCCTGCGAGCTCTGACGAACGAGGTGCCCTCCTCACGGTGACCTCGGACCGCATGGCATGGCCAGCTTGTGAGGGTCTCTCCTGGGACTTCTGCCACGTGTTTCACACCTGTGGTCGCTGTCCTTGGGCTTGAAGGGTTTTCTCAGGGATGGTGCCATGGCATAGTGTACTGGTCACGGGTGCAGCTTCTTACTCCATTTCTCAGCAGTCTGGGGGTAAAAACCATTCATCTGCTTCAGCTATCATTTTGAATGGTTCTGCCATGACAACTTTTTCATATTGTAAACGTATACTAGAGATGCTTAGCTTTCATGGGACTGAGTTTATCCCAAGGGCACATGTGTGCACATCAGAAGGGAGTGCTTTCTCACTCACGTGGGAACACCCTGAAACCCACCTCTGTGAAGTCCCACCTCAGGTAGCCTTGTGCCCTGTGCTCGGACCCTGGCCTCTGGTCCCAGGGCAGCGGTGTGGTTACCGCAGAGTCCACTGCTTCTGCCCTCGAGCCCCGGCCTCAGCTCTAGCCCAGGCTCCCCTTTAGGCCTGTGTTTCAAATGTTACTCATTTCTTCCGAATAATGACCATACTCTTGGTTTCCAGCTCACAGAACAACTCAACTTTTTCTCCTGTTAAGCATACCATATTGTTTTGGGTTAATTTGAGGTCACCGGCTAATTTTGAATTGTTACTTATTTTGTTTAACATTTTTTTATTTGTCAGTGTGATGTAATACTTTTGGGGTTTCTAGGAGTACAAACCCCATTAATATCCTTCTGAGAAATTAGATTTATATAACTTTGTCTTGATTAAAGCTGATTTGTCTGAGAAAATGTTTTACCCAAAGGATTGGTAAAATTTTTCTATAAAAAGACAGTAAATATTTTTTTGGTTTTTAGGCAATATGGTCTCTGTTACAATTGTATTTTGCTTTTATAATATAAAAGCAACCATTGACACGAATGGGCCTTACTGAGTCCCAGGAAAACTTTTTTAAAGCAAAAACGGATCAAGCCCTACTTTCCCTGGGGAGGTAATAATTACCCTCCCCCAATCACATTCCCAGTGCAGGGAATGCCCATTCTTTTATAAAATCCTGATATCTGTATTAAATGAAATGCCCTCTTTGCAAATGTGGCTGCATGGCAGTTAAAGGCGGTCCATGGATTTCCAGATCTGGACCCAGCAGCCTGCTGCTTCCTGCCCTGAGCTCAGCGGGCCCCACGCAGGGTGTGGGGGATGCTCGGCCTGGCAGCCAGTAACCTGAGCGTCTGGAGGTTCAGGATGCACGCTAGCAAGTGGGCGCTGATGTGCTGGGAGGGGGCTGGGCTGGCCCCGGATCCTCTGGCGGTGAAGGAGCTCTGCTCTCTCCCTCTGTCCCCGGCAGCTCCCCTCCCACTCCATCACCCCGTCCAGCAAGCACGCGGACAGCAAGCCCGCGCCGCTGACGCCTGCCTACCACACGTTGCCCCACCCCTCCCACCACGGCACTCCACACACCACCATCAACTGGGGGCCCTTGGAGCCTCCGAAGACCCCCAAGCCCTGGAGCCTGAGCTGCCTGCGACCCGCACCCCCGCTGCGGCCCTCGGCTGCCCTCTGCTACAAGGAGGTGAGCCGTAGTGGGTTTGCATCTGTGACGTGGGGCCGATGAGCTGCTTCAGAGCGGAAGGCTCTGCCTTCACTCCCATGTCACCCCTTCCTGCGCTCCAGGGCCCCTGAGTTCAGGGGAGACCCCAGCTGCGGTCCCCTCTGTGCCCATCACAGAGGGAGAGGGGCCAGTTCTGAGCAGTGTTTGCACTTTGAGGAAGCTGGTGACTGAAGTGACAAGTGTGGTGATCACACGCGTGAGCTTGAGTGTGAGCCGGGGTCAGTTATTGTGTCTGGTGTGGATGTGGCCATGAATGTGGGGGTGTGGCTTGTGCGGTGGGCATGGTGGGTCGGGATGTGGGTGTGGCTCTGAGCATGGTGGGTGGGACTATGAGCTTGGTGGGCGGGGCCTCTGTGAGCCTGGTGAAGCACCTTTGCATGGGTTTGCATCTCCACAAGGCCACATTTGCCGAAGGACCTGGGGCAGACCCTGCCTCCATCCTTGCTGGAGAAATTTTAAGGTACATAGAAGAGTACAACATAAATTATAGTTAATCCTTTATGGGTTTCGTTAGTGAACTTTGGTTCTTAGGAAATGTATTTTCCTGGTGGCCCTGTGCCAGGTCGGAGGAGCATTTTGGCAGCCTCATTGCCTAGCTCAGTGTTCAGGGGGCGGTCAAGCCCTGCTGCAGGTTCATGACAGGAGAGGGGGGAGTAGGGTGAGGAGAGAGGAAGGCTTGGAGGGTGTGGCCGTGAACATGTCCAGCGTGCTGAGCACACAGACCGCCTGGTCATGGAGCAAGTGGTCCTAGAGCAAGGCCATCACTGAGCACCACCGAGCGGGCACTCTGCCCTGGCTTCCCCTCCGCCCCCTTGCCTCGGGACACGTGCTGCATTCACTTCTTTGGGGACTGATGGTTTCTGCGGCATTTTCAAGCACTTTGAAAGTTTTCACTTTCACAGATTTTGGAGAGATACCTTTGGAATGCAAGCTCTGGTCTCTGGGTGCTTTTCAGCCTGATCCCTCCCATAGCCTGACTCTCCCGTTCTCAGCCTCGGAGTGGCCTCTTGAGGTTCACCAGCGGTGTATGTCCATGATGCAGAAGTTAGCCTTTCTGACATTGGTGTTCAGTATGTGCTTGACAGTCAAAACGTTGCCGGCCGCATGGACTTGTGCATGCTGTTCCTCTCCTTCCCCTTCAGAGGATCTAGATGTGTTGTGGACGGAGGGACGGACTCTGGGGCTTTGTCTGCCAGCGGAGGGGGCACCAGTGTCCTGCCTGTGGGCTGATTCTTTTCCATTTTCTTCCCCCTTGAGGCATAGAATATGTTCCTAAAGGAACTGTTTTCCCTCACCTTTCTTTTAGAAATAGTTCCCTCCTGTCTTTCTGGTTGGCTGCAGCAGGGGGTCTGCCCCAGAGTGGGCCGCGCACGTGGCTCCCTGAACAGGCGTCAGCCAGCTGCCCTCCTCCCTGCACCACTGGCCGCTGCGCCTTCTTGGGCGCGGTCCGGTGGTCCCGGCCCGGCGGGTCCAGGTGGAGGAGGGCCGTCAGAGCCTGTGCCTGAGGATGTCAGCGCGTGTGGGGCGGGTGCTGGAGTGTTCTGGCTTCCCTCTCCGCTGCGGCCGTGCCTGCCCACCGGATCCAGGGTCTGCCAGCCTTTCCCTCTCCTTCCCCAGGACCTGAGCAAGAGTCCCAAGACCATGAAGAAGCTGCTCCCCAAGCGCAAGCCAGAGCGGAAGCCCTCAGACGAGGAGTTCGCACTGAGAAAAAGTGAGCGCCTGAGAGGACACACGTAGCTCTCCCGGGTGGGGAGGCGGGGCCTCGAGAATGGAGGCGGGGCTTTGGGATGCTAAGGCGGGGCTTTCCAGAACCACAGAGGGGAGCAAGGGCCCAGCCTCGGGTCCGCTCTCGAGGACGTCAGAGCTGGGCAGCGCAGCCCCCTCAGTGCCAGCCGCAGCTGCATTGGCAACATCCCCTGTGAGCGTTACCCCCTGTGGACGCTGACTCCCAGCGGATCCTGCAGGGAGTTAAACATTGTTCTCACAGAAACCTATTAAACGACTGGTCCAGTTGGTGACATGTAAGTTTCTCGATGGCTCCTAAGCCCTCCGTGTGACGCTGACTGTTAGGAGGGAGCATCTGGCCTGCCTTGCATGTGTCTATCATAATATGAGATGCTGTCTGAGCATTTTTGGTACAGCTTGTAAGTGGCTCAGTCCTCCATTCTTCCCCATTTTTTACAAATTAGTTGAGGATTTAAAAATATATATCTAATATCTTAGAAAATATAGAAACATTTAGAACAATAGCAGAATTGAACGCTACAGCGGTATGAAGCATGTGGGGTGTGAGGGCTGCCTGGCACCAGCACCATCAGACGCTGCTGCTCCACAGGCTCCGTGCTCCACCAGGTGGCCTCTGGGTGCAGGCGAGGCCTGTCTGGAGGGGCGCCAGCTCAGGCCGAGCTCTGGAGCCCTGCCTGCACGCTCTGGGCTGTGCTCTCAGTTTCCCGGATTAACTATCTGGTGGGAATCTGTGGATCAGGGAAGCGCTTGTTCTCAAGCCTTTGGTAAATAGGATCAAATGGCCTTTCCAGGGGCTGTTCCTGTCTTCTCTGCCTCCCATGTGTGGGTGCAGGAAGTTCTTTCTGATAGCTGCATCCACACAGAGAATCATGGTTTCTGATTTTCTGAGGCGATATGTGAAAACACCATCCCTAGTTTTAATTTTTACTTCTTGGTGACAACATTTTTCTTTCTGTGTTCTCTTATGATCTTTTCTTGGTGACAATGAACATTTTTCTTTCTGTGTTCTCTTGTGAATTGTTTCTATTTCTTTTTTCATGTTCAGGATGGGGATACTCTTTTCTATGGATTAGTAAGACAATATATATGTATAAATATATATACACACATACACACACAGACATATGTGTGTGTATATATATATGTATATATATTTGGGTTTTAGCTCTTTGCCAGATATGTTGTAGATAAAAAAATACATAGAAAAAGTAAACATCCTTTGGAACATAACTATTCTGTGAATATCGGGAAATGTTTATCTGACACGAAGTCTGGGGGGGGCGTCGGCTGTCAGCACCGCGGGTGAGTGGCTGGCCAGGCTGTGCTGGTGGCTTGGGTGGTGACGGCTGTGTGTCCCTTGCAGGCACGGCCGCGCTGGAGGAGGATGCCCAGATCCTGAAGGTCATTGAAGCTTACTGCACCAGCGCCAAGACGCGGCAGACGCTCAACTCAAGTAAGTGTCACCGGAGCCCGCTGCCACTCTGCTGGTTCCTTCTGCCTAAAATCACGCCCCGAAGGACGTGGCTGGGCCCCGTGCAGGCTCTCGGCGCGGCCCCTAGTGAGGCTGCTTCTGTGGCCTGGCCCGCATCCCTCCGTCGTGAGAAGGGGTCTGAGCGGTCAGTGACACGGCCCCGCTGGGAGACCTTGGAGTGGAGGGCGCTGCCAGGGTGGGGAGTCTCTGGGGCCTGGAGAGGACGGCTTGTGTTAAGACACCAGAACGCACTCTCAGTTCAGTTGGTCAAGCTGCTTAAACCACTGGTGTGGAAGTGGGGTTTTTTTTATTTTTTTGAGGGAAGAATTTCTTAGAATTATTGTCACAAACACAAGCCTAGAGTTAAGAGTTGTTTTTTAAATAGCAACTCCCCGCCCCCCAAATGATTGCATTTAGAATTTTTGCTGTAGACACCAGTGAGTTTATGGGTAGATTTCAGTACCTCTCAGTGTACCTTCATCTTACTTATAATGTCCTCTATGAAAAAATCTTAATCTGTCGTGTGAGCAGGAAAAGGTGGATTCTTTCTTTTCCCCAACTTCCTGAGCATTTGAGAGTGGAGTGCAGGGTGGGTATAGTCAGGATGTGGTTTGTTCAGGAGGAAACGGGGCTGAGCTTCTCCTGCCTCAGACTGGATGACATTAATTCTGGCATGAAAACTGGCTTTTATTAGGTGTTGTGTTTGGGCTCCCTTCTCCATCTGGACTTTGGTGAATTGCTCGTCACCTCATCTGTACCACCTGCAGTGTGACGTTGTGCTTCCAGTTGGTGTCAGGTCTGTTGTTAAAAAAAATGCTGGAAAGAAAAGGTGGAAAAAGGAACAGTCAAGTGCTTTAACTTAGCTTTTGCTCAAGGTGACTGCAGGTGTGAGGCTAGGGCCAACAGGATTAGCCCTGGGTACAGCTGCAGATGATTCGGAACCTTCTTTCTGGCTCGTACTTTACACGTCCCGCCCGTGATGTTGGGACATCTGGTCTGCACCCCGTCTGGTTTGAACGCCTGTCTGTCGTGACCGGTGCTCAGAGCAGGTGAGGAAGAGCAGGGTGTGCGTGTGGCGAGAGTCTGCAGGTGACGGGGCTGTAGGCTGTGAGCGCAGACCATCGTCCCTGAGGACAGGACGGTTTCCTATTTGAGACTGCATTTTGGGTAATAGGCCGTATGTGCCTGTAGTTTTTGGGTTTTGAGTTTGAGATTTTTAAAAAATTACTCAACTTCAGCTGTATGAAGCGAAACTTGAGCTTGGCCATCTCAGGTGAACAGACCTAGTGACGTGAGCTTTGTGTTTTTGTGTGGGCCTCGTTTCTTCCCCGGGGGATGGGGCCTGGAGTGTGTAGGTCTCGCCACGTTGCCTGTGTGTCCAGTTCTGCTGTGCGGGAAGAGCACTCGGCATTGGCCAGCGCAGTGGTTTTGTTTTTAACTGACCTTACGGCCTCACCCTCTGGGGCCTGGGACTGGCCGTGATGCACGGTGGTCAGGAACAGCAGGAGTTGTGTCCCCCACGCTGGCCGGGTGGTGTGCTGCGGAGTCTGCAGACGGGCCGGGCGGGCCGGCTCTGTCCTCACGGCATGCGCGTCCCCGCCCGAGGCTCAGCTGTGTGCAGCGCACCTGGGTGCAGGTCACCCGCATCATCCACATGGCCTCAGTGTGGACTGCTGTCCTCCCGTCCATGCCCGCCGCCTCCTGCTGCCCTCCCCCGACACGGGGCTGCTGTTCACGGCTCCCCTCGCGTCAGGGGGAGGGTCAGCATGGGGCTTGATGCGTCTGGTCAGACGTGTCTCCCCGCGTGCCCACTCCCCTGGCTCCTGTGGGTGGGTGCTCTGGGCTGGAGGCCTGTGTGCTCTGCAGGGTGGGGGAGCGGGGGCGGGGCCTGCGTCACCCGGTCTCCGTCGGAAGTTCTCGAAGTCATTACAGTTGGACAAGGTAAGTTTAGACCCCCATCATTAAGATGGCTTCTAGTCTGGCAGAGAGGTAGCTGAAGAAGTAAGTCAGAAATCCTTGGGAAGTATTTTGCATTCAGTATATCCACATTAACCTCATAAATGTTTTCTTTTACAAATAATGTCCTAAATGAGACTGTTTGTTAATTGAATGTGTAGCAGAATTGGTTATTTGTCCTATGTCTTTAGAATTTTCTTGTGATCGTGGTCTTAATTTGTAAAAGATTTCGTAAGTGAGGGCCTAATAGCAGTAACCTTAAAAAGGAGCAGTTTGGAAATGGTATTGTGATATATAGGTTTATTTAAATAATCATAGATCTCTAGTTTTGTTGTAAGGGTCGTGCTAATTAATAAGTCAGTAAATGAAACGCAGCCATAGATAAGGAGAAATGAACGTTGCTGCCGTTTTTTAACACTCTTTTCTCTTTCCCTTCTCTTCCCGTCACCTTTTGCGTTTGTTTCATGTTTTGGTTGTGGCTCTTCCTGCCGTCTTCCTGCTCGCCCCCCTCCGCCTGCCCCCCTCCGCCTGCCCCCCTCCGCCTGTCCCCCCTCCGCCTGCCCCTCCCCCCCGCCCCCCACCACCCCCACCCGTCTTAGCATGGCAGGGCACTGACCTGATGCATAATCACGTCTTGGCTGACGACGACCAGTCAAGCCTAGACTCCTTGGGTCGTCGCAGCAGCCTGTCCCGTGTGGAGCCTTCAGACTTCTCGGAAGACTCTGACTATGACAGTATATGGACAGCCCATAGTTACAGGATGGGTTCTACACCTCGTAAGAGCTGTTGCTCATATATCTCTCACCAGAACTAACGCGCCTCTCAGCTTTCCTTAACGATGCTTGTCCGCAGCCTGCTTTTCTTAGATGTTCTCTCGGTTTCTTGTCTCTTATGTGATGTTTTAACAACTTTGGGGAGCGTTTCTGCTGTTTCCCATTGTACTTTGTGGGGCTTACTGGCCACGTGGAGTGTCCACGCAAGCGACTGACTGTTGAAAGCGGTGGCGTGTCCGCACAGCCACACCGAGGGTCCTTTGCCCATGGGCAGTGGTGGTCTCACAGCTCCACGTGGCACGGTTAGGTTTTTTATTCTCAGCGTAGCGACTGTCTTGTTTCTTTTTAGATACAGCTGTATGAACACGTTTGTATTTTATACTGAAACCAGGTCTGTGATCTGAGTGACCTAGCGACGTGGAGGAGACTCTGGCCTTCCATGCAGGGACGTAATTGTGTGTGTGCGGGACGCGGCAGTCCAGTAGGTGGAGAGATGAGAAGAACCGTGCCTCCAGAGCCGAGTCCAGACCGGACGGCCGAGTGCTCGGCTGCCCTGGAGGAGCCTCTGTCAGTGCGGCGGGGCTGGGCTCCAGGCCGGGCCGGCGCGCGAGGGGCACATCCATACCCCGCAGATGGCCGGCTCCGGGCCCCGCTTCCCCGCAGGCCAGACACCCGCATGTCATCCCCCCAGACTTCCGTTAGTTGGAGGAGTTTCCCTTAGAAGGCGCTTGGCAAGCCGGTGCCCCTGCAGGGCAGGGCGGAAGTCTGGCCTCTGAGGGCATAGGTCAGGCTGTGTGCGTACCCAGGAAGCCTGGCCGCCCCGACTCCCAGGTCCGAGCCTGCTGCCTGTGGGCACACGTGTTTGTTCTCAGCTGCAGGGAGACTCCCTTCACAGCCCCGGTGGAACATCACCCTCACTCTTGGTCGTCATGGTGATGGAAGTCCCCAAACGTTTACCAAGTTGCTGTGTAACAGGCTTATGAGAACATCTCAGATCTGGGGGTGCCCCCAACTTCCCTGGGGCTTGTTGTGGGAGCTCCTCACTGCCCTCCCTCAGACTGGTTCCTGCTTCACTAAGAACTGACTGTGCCCCGTGGCACGCACTCATGGCACCAGTCCGCACCCAGTCCACACTGGGGGGTAGGGCGGGGCCCCTCCGCCTCACACTCAGCTGTGTGTTAGGGATGCCGTGAAGCCGGCCTCAGAAAGCGAGATGCCATAACAGTCGGGGGTGGCGTCTTCCCTCCGTGTGGGTGGCCCGGCCCTGTGCTCCCAGCGCCCCGCCTCCTCTAGCACCAGGCTTGCGGGGTTCTGACCTCATTTGCACGGAGCGGCTGTGTGCCGGTGTCCTGCGCCCCATGCCCGGGGAGCTGGCCCCGCTGTGCACGGCGCTGGTCCCCGCGGCCCTCCCAGGGTCCCGGCAGGAGCTGTGCTGGAGGGCCAGCGCCCCAGGCAGGGGCTCGTTAGGAAGCCAGGAGTCACACACGTCTGTCGGTCCCCAGGTGTCTGCTGAACTGCTCATGCCACCTGGCAAGTTCATATTTTTGTATCAGTTAGTGTAAATAAGAAAGTTGAGGAGCAGTCTTTTGGAGTTGGTCAGAGCCCAGTGTTCGCCTGTTGGGGAGAGGGGTTTATATACACTCAGCCAAGTAGCAAGTGGGATTATGGGAGAAATACGGTCACTGTGAGGCTCATACGCTTCATGTCATGCAGTGCATTCAGAAGCGTCTGTTTCACTTCATGTCACATCAGGTGATGTCACAGCTTTTCAGGTTCTCACAGTGCAGGGTTTTCTCTATGCTCAGAGACTGAGTGTGCTGGGCCGGGCGTTGGTGCATGTGGGTTTTTGGGCCATGTGCTGTGTGCACCTGGGTTCCTCTTGAACGCCAAATGTCATCTGGGTTGTCCTGACGTTGATATTCCAAACACCAAAGTTTTCCTGTTTTCCCATAATTCCTCTTTGTGCCAATTAAAGCCATTTTGACAATGATTTTCTGTTGATTCTAACTAAGATCACTACAGAATGACCACCTGGCTATCTTGTCTGTCTGGGTTTGTTCTGAAGTCTGGCACCTCTTGCCCTTGTGACCTAGTTGGAAGTATTTGTACCACTGGCTTGAAAGCCATTCTCATGGGGCCGAGGAGAAGGAGCGCCATGGCCAGTGTTTCCACTGTTGCGGAACTTCAGTCATGATGAAATAGTACCTGTGTTTCTGCCATTCTGTAATATCTCTGTGTACAGTTAGTGTTATAATGACGGGGGAAGATTCTGAGCTGCAGGGCAGGTTTAAGCCATTTCCAGGCCCTTTGCCAATGGCTCAAATGGTGTTCCCATTGAATTGATACTTGCCACAAGTCTATAAGCTATATTATGTGTTTTGCATAAAACTGCCAAAACACAGGGATGTGTATATAGTGGTGAAGACCTTGAAAAAAGTCTGCGTATTGTGCTTTTAATCTGTGAACGGGAAAGCCATTTTCCGTGGGCGCCTGCCGTTCTGGACTCAGTCGGCTGTGTACCTGGATGTCGCATTGTACTGTACAGTATGCATATTCTGTTTGTGGCTGCATATGGCAATGAAGTGTTTGTTTTATATTCAAAAAAAGACATCTGTTATATACAGTTGAAATAAATTTTGCATTTGCTAGCCTCTGGCTTTTAATATTTGTTACGTGGTGGGGGTTGGGGTCGGGGGAGCAGAGTTTGCAGTTGACTGTGATGGCTGTCGGGAACTAGCATCTTCCGCAGGACGGCGGGGCAGTGGGGCACCCTGTACCTGCCTCGATGGCAAAGCCCGCACTGTCTTAGGTTAAGTATGTTCTAGATGATGCAAGACGACTCTGCACATGTTTATTTCATCTGTTTCCCTCTAATTCTTTTTTTTAAAGAAGTTTTCGCTCACTGGGAGGTTTGTCTTCAGAAAGAAGAGCTCTCTCTTTCCTCTTTTGGTGGCGTCAGGGGTGTGCATAAATGGAAAAAAAGCCCACCATTCAGTGTTTATTTTCCGTAGCCTAAGGTCTCAGGTTTTGGTTTTTATTTGTAGGGTGCATGTCTAGACTCGAAAAAGCAGAATGGGAGGGGAAGAAGTGCCTGAGGGGGTATGGGACCAGGGCAGGGCGCCGAGGACGACCGGCGTACGTCCCTCTCTGCAGAGGGGCCTGTGTTTTTGTTTTGTTTTTTCCTAAGAAAAATGAATTGAAATCCTATAACAGCCAGAAATAACAGAGTGGCCTACTGGAGAGATCTTACTAAGTAGAATTTTTAAAATGTTAACATTTTGTTTCATGCTGAAAGTTACTTCAGTTTCTGTGAGTTAAGGTCACGTGAACTGTGCTGTCAAGGTACTCCACCGCTGGCCAGAGAAGCAGACATTCCCTTCTGAAAGACCCTACACGGTCTTCAGGGTCTCCAGGCAGGCCAACCCCCATCCCGGACCCACACGCACCGCGCATCCGCTGGGCTGGGAGCTGCAGGCCACCGGGGGTGCCCCCAGCGGGTGGCCTGCCAGCCGTGACAGCACCCTGGGTCGAGGCCGTCTCCTTGTCGTCAGGGCAAGCCCTCTGTCCACGAGGTGGGGGCGCTGCACCTATCCGTGTTCCCACACTGGGCCCCAGCTCCATCCCCAGCTGAGGGCGCAGAGCGACCCCTGCTGGCCGCACTGC
Organism: Dama dama; assembly: GCF_033118175.1. Lineage (NCBI taxonomy): Eukaryota > Metazoa > Chordata > Mammalia > Artiodactyla > Cervidae > Dama > Dama dama. The sequence continues at coordinate 88,359,671 of NC_083710.1, forward strand.
TTGTCAGCCGGCGTGGGCTGGGTTCGCTCTGAGGAAAGACAACAGCTGCGCAGCGCTTGTGTGTGTGTTCACAGACACGTGCGGGGTTGTGTGCTGGCTCCCACTCCTCAGATCATTTGCCAGAAAGCTGCAGAATGTTCCTCTTGATGATGGAGAAGGTGTTCAGCACTCAGATTTAGGTGCTGAATTCAGGTTAAATGGGTATTTTTGCTGGAAATTTTAAGCACTGTGGACCTCCAGGAAGTGGCTACAGCTCTCAGCGTTTTCCACAATGACGTGCTGCAGGATCCCAGTGGTCTCCTGGAAACAGCTTCGTGTTGAGCACAGAGCTGGGGAGACACAGGTCCTGTGTGTGCTGGTGCCTCGTGAACACACACACCTGTGTCTTGGCCCCTCTCAGTAGAGGATTTCAAAGTCACAGCGGTCTTTGGAGGTTCTGCTATTGAATTCTTTTTCCAGCTTAACTAATTCAGAGAAGATTTTCTGTGATGCCTTTAAAAGTACTAAACTGATCTTGGAGAGAGCTTGTTAAATCTACCTACTTTCTAGAACTTTGTTCTTATAGAAATAGTCGACTTACTTATAAAACTGGCAGGAGAATATTCCTTTGTTGTTTTGCTGAAAGACTTGCAGGTTTTTTTCAGTTGTTTCACAAAAGTATGCTGAAACTAGGCAGCCTGTGGAGTTCTGTGCAGGCCGATGAATAATCTTCACTGATAAGCCTCCTGACTCACCAGCACATCCTCAGTGGCATTTTTCACGTCGGCGTGTTTCAGGAATCCAGCAGTTGGCACTTCCTGTCTGTCATGTAGCCTTCTGCTCTCGTGCGCTTTTAGCGTATTTGCCGAGATGAGAACGGTGTCCTTGCACGTGCAGCTCTTGGATCGGGTCTCACAGTCACCTCACACGGTGGGGTGTTTAGTTACGAATTCATCTGGCAGAAGATACTGATCAAAGGGACCTCTGAGTTAACACCCAGAACAGCTCTGCAGAGGCGGTTGGTCTTGTTCTCTTTTTATGGCACATGGACTTGAGGCTTTGGTGTCAGGCCTGAGTTTACCAAGACCCGCAGCCCCAGTCCCTGCACACCCCTGCTCCCAGAGTGGACACCACCGCCCCCGCCCTCCGTGATTCTGTTCTGTGTATTATTTGAAGAATTCACTGCTGCAAGCGCAATGTAAATAGGTTGCCTAGGAATCTAGAAGATGCAAAAATAACTGAGGAGAAATAAACATGGAATTTAATCTTCCTAAAGCACTTTCATGAAAAAACACGTTCTGCCTGTGGTCTCATTAGCTCATTAGTTGGGGTGAAGAAACGTCGTGTTACAAGCCACCCATGACCTGCCCACCCTGGTGGCCCTTGGCCTGCCTGTGGCACCCAGCTTAGCTTCCAGGGCAGAGCAGGTAACAGTGGGGACCCCCGGGGCGCTGGGGTCCTGCGTCACCCGCATGCTTCTCCTTACAGGGAAAGAGAGCCCTTCACTCCCTGACGTGTGGTCCGCACAGCAGAGTCCTTAGGAATGCTTGTCTGTTTTCGGGGAAAATAGCACGCACTCCCTCCTCCCAGTAGGAACATGGCCAGTGCTAGTGTTGGTGTCGGAAGTCCGGGCGCTTCCTGGACCTCCAGATTCTTAACCCGGCGGCCCCTGTGCCTCCCAGTCGTGTTGCTCCTGCGTGCTTCCTCCCTAAGCGGTGCTTCCCCACATGGCCCAGACCTCCCAGAAGCATGTGCTGAGAAAGGCCCGGAAGACGGCATGGCCGCAGCCCCGCACATGGCCCCTGGAGCCGGTCATCACCATCGGCAGGGCAAAGCCTTTCAGGACGTGTCCCTCCCCGGGCCCAGGGCTTGGAGGACATCGCCTTCTGTCTGAACAGCCTGCAGGTCGGTCACCACGCTGGGCAGGGTGCGAGCTGGGTGCTGCCTGCCCCCTGCACCCTCCAGCCTTGGAGCTGTCACCCCAGGACCCGCATCTCGGTGTGAGCACCAAGTCACTAGTGGAAGGTCGTCTGTGAAACAGCAGCTGACAAGTTCACGCACAGACGTGCTCTGGCACAGCAGCTCCTCCCGGCCGTGGCAGGGTTCCGAGCAGTCCCCGTGGTTACAACACCTACGTCCTAGGACACATGGACGCGGTGCCTTGGGTGCTGTAGAAAACTCGTCTGTCCAGACGCTGGCGCTGTAACGGTGTGCTGTCCCTCTCCGGGCCAGGCGGCCTCCTCCCTCTCAGGCCCAACGCTGGGGTGTAGCACGACCTTCCCGCCTGCGGGACGGGGCTGGAGCGGGGCTTCGCAGACGCCCGCACGGCGGCCAACAGGGGCACCCGGCCCGGTGAACCAGACCCTCCTCCCTGTCGCTGGCTGCCCTGGGAGTGAAGGGGGCGCTCGGTCCCCACGTCAGGAGCGTCACGGGAACCCCATGTCAGCAGCGTCGACAGCCGCCACGAGCCCTGTTCTGTTCAGAGGAGGGTGAGCTTGCAGTGAGATGCTGGTGGAACCGTTAAGTCCCGTCCTGAAAGCGTATGTCGTACCAAATGCTCCCACCACATGAGGATGCCCGGGGCCCTCGTCCAGTGTGACGGACCTTTGGGAAGGTGAACCGAGGGTGGAGCAGAGAAGACGAGGTCGGGCGAGCCGAAGCGCCATCTCCATGGCTAGAGTGTGTGGATTGTATCGGAGAAAGAGCTGCGTTTATCGCAGTAACCACTAGCAGGGGCTCTGCGGCAGGTCACGTCCCTCCTCAGATGTGCATCTGATGTCATTTTTCAAAACTAGGAATGATACACTAAATGTAACTCTTTAAAAAGGTGATTTTTCTTCCTTGCACCCTTAAATGAGGTTTGATTCTTGTTAATTTCTGAAGACCTGTTCTGCAGTAACGGTTTCTCTGGCCACTGTCCTGGGTAAGCTTTTGTGCTGGGTCTTGGTTAAATGACATAAATATTCCTCTAATATTGTAAACAGTGTTCCTCCTTTTGGAAAAATGTTTATATTCCAGGGAATGTAAATACTATTTTCATAAGAGGATTAGTAATAAACTTTTTCTTAACCATGTGCTGTAACACTTTTAGCTGTTGCTCTGGAGTTAAATGTTTTAAAGACCAGTTCACTGACATGATAAATATTGGAATATATCTTCTGCATGATCTGATGGTTCTGTTCTAAGATTCCTGGAATAAAATGGCACAAAATTTGGTTGATTTGAATATCCCCCAGAAGTTTGATTATTTCCTCCCAAAACACCCAAGTCAATATGGTCAGAATCTTCAACTTACTACGTGTTGAAAATTTTTAAAAGATCAATAATCCAGATTCATAAACTGAAGCTCAATAAATTGCAAAAAAAAAGAAAAAAAAAAGTCTAACATTTCCTTTCCCCTGTCATGCTATGGGCTTGAAGAAGACTTGGCTTCAGTCTGCAGAGGGAGAGGAACTTGGTAAAGGTTACCCATCCCCATTTTATCTAGAGAATGTATTTCTTAACATACTGGAATTAACCCCTGGAATTTAATATTAATAATTAAGTAGTGTTGTATAGTCGAGTTCTTTTAGTTCTGCCGTGGTATTTACCTGTGGGTTTCTTTTTTTTCTTTTAATGATGACAGGTTCACGCAAAGAATCTGCTCCGCAAGTTTTGCTTCCAGAAGAAGAGAAAATTATAGTTGAAGAGACTAAAAGTAACGGTCAGACAGTGATAGAAGAAAAGTAAGCTGTGTTTCAGTGTTTTTAAGTGTCTGTGGCAGGGAGGGCTTCCTGGCTGAGGTCCACACCCCGTGTGTGGAATTGGGCCTTCCCGGAGCTAGGCCTGGGTGGGTGCGCGGGGCGGGTGGGCGCGGGCTGGGGGGTGGCGGGCAGGGCGGGCAGCGGGCGTGGGGTGAAATGGGGTGCTCGCGATCCTCATTCAGGGTGCCCCCCTCTCTGTCTAGGAGTCTCGTCGACACCGTGTATGCGCTAAAAGATGAAGTCCAGGAGTTACGACAGGTGAGTTGTCATCTGTCTGTAATCGTTTGAATGGGGCCGATGAGGAAACCACGGTGTTAGACCTGAAGCCAGCTGCCCATGAGGCAGAACAGGAGCCTCCTCTCGGGGTCTGGATCAGCAGCAGATCAGCAGTGGATCTGTGAGTGTGAGAGACAGGAAGTGCGTCTATAAGGCGACTTGCCAAGCGTTCTCTCCACTGCCCTGTCTGGGCGTCATCAGACATCTCAGATTCTCCCAGAACAATTGTGAAAACACCTGAAGTTGCTTCTGGTCAGATGTCTTGTTAGGTGCCAACAGGGACTGTTCTCTGTCACTCCGGTGTAGCGTGTGGTCCTAGTTCTTGAGAAGACCCATCAAAAAGCCAGTTAGACTGGGCTGCCTCGCCGAGCAGACTTGTGAGCTGCATCCTTTGTGTCAGTGGCTTCCGTGTGTGAGACGCAGCTCGTGGCTGGCCTGGGCTGGACGGACGGCAGGGGACCGGCCACGCACCCACAGCTGCCCCTGGCCGGCCGCCTGCCGCTCTGCCCGTCCAGGGGCCGCGCTGGCATGGACCGCGGTGGGGGGTGACGGGGCCCCTGGCTGGCCGCCTGCCGCTCTGCCTGTCCAGGGGCCGCGCTGGCATGGACCGCGGTGGGGGGTGACGGGGCCCCTGACTCACTGCCGCTCTGCCCGTCCAGGGGCCACGCTGGCATGGACCGTGGTGGGGGGTGACGGGGACCCTGACTCACTGCCGCTCTGCCCGTCCAAGGGGCCGCGCTGGCATTGACCGTGGTGGGGGGTGACGGGGCCCCTGACTCCCCGTCTCTGTGCCCCTTCTTAGCGCTGTGGAGACTGTCGCAGGCGCGGGAGAGCAGGAGGCATGTGAGCCCTGGCCCGTTCCTTTCGGCCACTCTCACGCTGTGTTTTGTAGATTTTCTGGTTCACAGTCGTAAGAGGAGTGCCGGGCCTGGTCTGTCTATGGGTTGTCCCGGCGCCAGGAGTCACTCTGCGTCTGAGACCCTCGGGGGTCCCGTCAGCCGCGCCCCTGGCCGCCGTGCAGGGCGGGCCCCTTCAGCGCGGCCCCGTCTCCTCCGGGAGGGGGCCCTTTTGGTGCCAATGGTGGTTAATCCCCTGCGGTCTGCTTCTCCCGCAGGACAACAAGAAGATGAAGAAGTCTCTGGAGGAGGAGCAGAGAGCCCGCAAAGACCTGGAGAAGCTGGTGAGGAAGGTGCTCAAGAACATGAACGACCCTGCTTGGGATGAGACGAACCTCTGAGGGGCGTCCTGGTGCTCCGTCAAGACCGCTTCCGAGACTGAGCCTGAGCCAGAGCCCCGCGACCCCCGCCCCTGGCGCTCAGGCTGCTGGCGGGGGTGTGTGGAGACTGCAACTGGACGGCTGTGAGCTCCAGGCCGAGCCCAGGCCGCATCCCCCCCGACACCCAGTACCTCGTTCCGCAGTAAGTGCGGTGATGGCGTCTGGACTCGCGGGCTCCGAGTGAATACGTGTCAATGTTACATGTACGTTCCCTGTAAATGCCCTGTTCTGGACGCACACGGCGGTGTTTCTATCTGGGCTGACTGCTGGGCTGCAGTCCCCCTCGCGCTCACCTCCCTGCTCCCGCGCCCTGGGGCGTGTGCTCACCGCTCGTGGGGACCAGAGGCTGCAGACCCACAGCTGTTTCTGGGGGTGCCTGCTCTGCCGCCGCGCTCCAGAAACACCTCCCGCGTGTCTGCCTGCGGCTCACCTGCTTAGACCTGCAGGGGCCCGTCTCCCCCGGCCCCCACCCCCCAGTCTCCTGGTCAAGCGGGGCCGCAGGCCACGTGCAGCACTCGGGCTGAACCCAGGAGCCGCGTCTGCTGCCAGCGGGCCCCATGACGGGTGTGCGCATGCCCGCCTTGTGTGAGCACGTGCGTGGCGGAGGGTGCCTGGCTGGGGCTGGCCTGGGAACTCAGCCAGGTGCACCGTCCCGTCCTCCCCAAAGGCGTGAGCTCCCTGAAGCCTGTAAATAAAGTGTGTTATTTATTGCACGTCACCGCAGGCCGTGAGGACGCGCTGCCGGGTGCAGGCGGGCTCTCTGCCTGAGGCTGTTCTGGCTCCAAAACCTGCCGTCCTGGCTGGCGCGGGCAGGCCTTCCATGCTTGCTGAGGGGGCAGTGTCTGCACAAATCAAGCAATAGAACACGCCTGAGACTCCCCAACGAGTGGGGGTCAAGACCGGTCCCCCCACCCCACCCACCCCACGCCGAGTCCAGATGGCCAGGGCCCAGAGGAGGGGCCTGGGGTCCAGCCGGCTCACGGGACCTGCCCCTGCGCCCCGCTGTTCTGAAGAGGTCGTTTGTAAAGTGAGATGAACTCGTAGAGGACAAGCATCATGTCTTTAAAAGCCCAAACCCCAGCCCCTGAATCAGGGGCGTCTCGGAAATGCCCGCGTGGTATCAGACGCGACTGTGGCCTGTGCTCCTCTGTCTGCATCGGCCGGACGCCCCTGAGCTGGAGCAGCTGGTCTGGGCGCCCGGTCCCCCCGCGGCCGTGCCCTCAGCCTCCTGAGCTCTGGGGGTGTCCGGGCCTTGACGACCGTGAGGACACCTGACCTTGTGACGGGAACTGCCGGCTTCCTGTGCTCAGCGTTTTGTTTTCTTCGTCGCTGGTGGGGCTGGAAACGATGGCCTTGCAGTGTCTGGTGAGCCCTGTTTTCACAGTAGGCCCTTTGGTGACGCGTGAGACCTCGCAGTGGGAAACAATCCAATCCGTGCACTGAAGCTTGCTGTCTCGAGCAAATTCTAACTCAGGAACTCGTCATCGCCTGACTCTCCAGCACTTTGTGGCAGGCGGTCTTGCCGCCCACACCCCGACGGGGCGCCCGCAGAACCTGCCTTAACTGTTGAATTGTGCATCAAGGGGGTGCACATCCTGTCTTCTCACCGCCCCTCCTCCCCAGGGGTGGCCGTCGACATGCTTGCGTGACGCGTCCTTCCCGGGTCGCAGGGTTTTTACTAAGCTTTCTCGGGAGCAGAGACGATGCATCTGAGCGGTTCTTCCTACAGACCTGCCCTGTTGTCAGTGGACTGCCCCCATGTCTCCGGGGGACTTTTGAGGGGCTCGGCCTCCCAGGGGACGTCAGGAAGGGGCCATCTGCCTGCTGGAGTCACCTCTGCCACACCTTCCACGGACGAGGAGACGGAGCGACGTCCTCGCCTGGGTGGGAGGGGATGTACCGGAGTTATCCGTGGCCGGGAGGCGTGCTCTGCGGCAGGTTGAACCATTGTCGGGGACTCCCCGCGGGCCCCCGTTCACAGCCGTGGGGGTCCTCCACAAATGCCCCCCCCGCACCCCGGTGTCCTGGTCTTGACTACTCACGCTCTGTTGTTGTAATTATTAAACTGACTATTTTTCTTATGTTATAAACATGTCACTTCATTGTCTGTGATTTTTTTTTTTCTGCATGTGTGTACCTTTATCGTTTCTTTTAAATTTTTTTTTTAATCTTAAAATTCTGGTGTGAACTTTTGATGCTGGAAAATATCACATTTATCTTTAAAATCGAGTTTGGGAATATTTGAAGATAAGTTAGAAAACAAAGTCTGGGAGAAGGGCTTCCCAGGTGGCACTTGGGGTAAAGAACCCGCCTGCCAACACAGGAGACACAAGATGCAGGGTCCATCCCCGGGTCGGGAAGATCCCCTGGAGGAGGGCATGGCAACCCACTCCAGTGTTCTTGCCTTGAGAATCCCATAGACAGAGGAGCCTGGCGGGCTATGGTCTGTGGGGTCACAGATTCAGATATGACTAAAGTGATTTAGCACACATGAAAAATGAGAACAAGTGTGGGGGAAGGAAGTGGGAAGGAAAGGCTGCCGTCCGGGGGCCGAAGGCTCTCACCCCTGGAAGTCCAGGCAGACGCTGGGTGGGGCTTGGTGGAGGGCAGACGCCTCTCCCTGGATCCCGTGGGCCCTTCAGCGTCGCAAGGCAGGAGCAGGTGGCCTCGCCCTTCCCTCCACTCCGTCCTGCTGGAGGAGGCAGGTGTTTAGAGAGCAGCCAGGCCAGGTTGGGGGACAGAGTTCCCAGGATGTCCGCTCTTCTCCCCCGGAGCTGCCGCCCCTAGAGGACAGAGCTGACGTCGCGGTCAGGGTCACGGCCCGGGGCTCCGTGTTGGAGGACGTGTTCCGTCAGACGCCCCGGGTGCCCCGGCGTCATCTCTGGGTCAGACCTCAGGGAGACACGTGGCGGGAGGTCTGCCCTTCCGGAGGCTTCCTCGAGTGCAGCTGGTGCCAACATGCCTCTGGCTCAGGTTTAAGTTTTTCTCTCTGGTCACGCCGTGCTGTGTGCCGGTGCTGAGTTCCCTGACCGGGGATCGAACCCCTCCCCCTGCATTTTGGGCACGTGGGATCTTGGCCACTGGACCTCCAGGGACGACTGAGACGCCTTTCCTCACACACTGCTGGGTGCCGGTCCCCTGGGCTCCGTCGGGGCTGCAGTCACCCCATTTTAATTTCTCTCTCAGATGCAGTGTTTAACTCAATTTTACTTGTGAACAAACGTGACTGGCACGGAAGTGGAAGAGGGGTGAAGGTGGGACGCCCCTGAGCGTGGCGCCCCTGCAGGAGTGGACGCTGGGGGTCCCTGCGGTCAGCTGTGTCCGACTGCTGTCCTGGGCTGGGAGGGTGGGGTGCACGGTGGGACCCAGGCCCCCCACCTCTAACCCACTGCCCTTGGGTTTGTCTTCTCCCGTAAGAGCTGGGTTAGAGCCTGCCAGGGTGTGAGGCTCCCTTCCCTGGTTACTGTTCAGCAAAATGGGTGACGGAGCACTGGTTTCCTGAGGCCGCCGTAGCAGGGGCGGTGAACTGGGTGGGTTCTGACGGCAGAGCCTCATCTCAGGGTCCTGAGGCCTGAAGTCTGGAGCCCACGTGTCGGCGGCCTGTCCCTCTGGAGGCCCTGGCGGGGGTCCCCTTCCAGCCCCCGTGGTGGCACGATCCAGGGTCTCGGGCTCAGCCTCTGTTGGCGCGTGTCCATCTGTCCGCCCTGTGCCCTCCACCCTGTGGTTGTGTTGCCTCTCCTCGGAGGGACACCTGTCACATTGGGTTAGATCTCAAACTGATGGCGTCTGCAAAGGCCCAGCTTCAGTCAGGATCACGTGCACGGGTACTTGGGTTCAGGACTGGAACAGCCTTTCTGGGAAATACCGTTCCACCTGTCCTGGGGGGATGTGGACTCAGCTCCAGCGCTGGCCCGTCCCCCCGCTGGCCTGGGGCACCTGCCCTCGCAGAGGCCACCTGTGTGTGGCTCTAGGTTCCCAGCTAACCACCCTCCCCTCCCTGGCACTGACCGAGGAGGGGGTCATGGGAAGGTCTCGGAGGAGCATCTTCTGTTTGAGAAAAGCCAGGGAGGCTCCCACAATTCCCATGGGAAGGCCTCTCGGTCCAGGACAGACTGGGTCTTCTCCTCGGCTAAAATCACGTCACAAGGGAAAGGGCTTGGCCAATAACAGGAGATGCCGGCCCAGGCCCCCGTGAGCTCCCCATGGTCCCCTGCAGGCCGGGCCTGGCCGGTCAGGAAAGGGGGCAATAGACCCTGGGGTCCCTGGGCAGAGGGGGAGATGGTCCGTCTGCTCCTTTTGGGTCCTGCCAGCACTGTGGTGACCCGGGCGCCCCGCCCCACCCGCCTGAGCCAACACTTGGGCCCTGCCCGGGGAGTCTGTCCCAAGCGCCCTCACCTCCCCGGCTTCCCTGCGCTGACCCAGCCCCTGCACGGCAGCACGTGACCTTTCCCACTGCTCCCCGGGAAGCTGGTCCATCGATGAACTTGAACCTGCTGCACGGTGGTGTGAAGTCAGTTCCCAGGAGGGGGCCTGGCTGCCGACACTCCTGGCGGCAACGTGAACTGGAGCGGCTGCTCTGGGGACAGTCTGGCTGCTCCTCGGAAGCTGAGCCAGGAGCCACTGCCTGACCCAGGGAGGCCGTGGCCAGGCTGTGTCCGAGGGAGGTGGGAACCCACGTGTACATGAAACCTGTACGTGGACGTCCACAGCGGCGTTACACATAGCGGCTGAAGAAGTGGGACAGCCCAGACGTCCATCAGCGGACAGACGGATCAGCAGACGTCTGCCACGTGGGCAGCTGTCCTGGAGCCGTGAAGGGGGGCGGTCTGGCACCCCCGCCCCCTGGATGCATCCTGAACGCGGCAGGTGGGAGACACCAGACCCAAGCCCACGTGTTGTGAGATTTCATGGATAGGACGTGTCCAGAAGCGAATTCAGGCTTGGGGTGGATTAGAGATCCCTCTGAGGGGTGGGGTGTCTGCTCACGGTGCTGGGGGTCTCCCTGGGCTGATGGCATGCTGTGGACCCTGGATCATACAGTCCAGATGGCTGAGCTATACACAGTGGACGGCAGCGCAGCCCCGGGCGCCGCTGGACAGAGGGGACTGCCTGGCCCCAGGCGCTGCCGGACACCCCGCCTGACCCTCTGAGCCCCTGGACGTGGGCTCGTTACTGGGCACCCAGCACGGGCCAGTCACGTGCCTGTGTGTATCATCACCTTGCTTTCAGGTGAGGAAACCAGGGTGAGAGAGGCTGGGTCATGTGGGCGGGGTGGGGGGCGGTGGGGGGGGGAGCAAAGCGGCTTCTCAGGGGAGGGGCGGCCCGCAAGTTTGGTGCTCCGCCAGGCGCTGGTCAAGGTGGCCCCGCCCCAGAGGCCCTAAGCCGGCCCCAGCCGACCGTCTGCGTGCTCCCCTCCCCGGGGCTCCCTGCTCCTCGTCACAACCGGCCCTGACCTCCAGTGACCCCAGCTTCCTTGGACTTGGCACCTGCTCCCCGCGGGCCATGGCTCCCAGCATGAGCCCCTGTCCACCCTCGGCCTGCCTTCCTGCTCCCTCCTGTCCTCACCCGCTGGGCCAGAGCGACTCTGTCCCCTCCGTCCCCTCCTCCCCTGGACACTGACATCCCCTCCCACACCCCCGTCCCCACACACCGAGGCCGCTCCATCCAGGGCTGCCTGCAGCCTCACGGGGACTGCAGCCCCGGCAGGAGGGCACCTGTGCTGGCCTGTCCACTCGGAGCCCAGGGCCCGCCCCTCCAGCCTGGTTTCCCCTCCCGCCAAGTCCAGTCGGGCTGCCAGTCACCAACGGTAATTAAAACAACAGGAAACACGTTTGGTCACAGCCCTCCTTTAATTTTCTCTCGGGTGATCGTGTTATCCCAGGCTGACGCTTGCCTGCTGACTGTCCTTCAGGACGACGCTGTAAAGAGAGCGCTCACTCTCTGCCCTGCACAGACCCTGTTCTGTCGCCTGACTTCGCGTAGTGTGAAGGCTGAAGCCCCCGCGGTGACCTGCTCGCCGGCTCCCGCTTGGTCTCCCGCCTCTCCCTGCCTGCCGTCCTTGGACTGCAAGGAGATGCAACCAGTCCATCCTGAAGGAGATCAGTCCTGGGTGTTCATTGGAAGGACCGATGCTGAAGCTGAAACTCCAATACTTCGGCCACCTCATGCGAAGAGTTGACTCATTGGAAAAGACCCTGATGCTGGGAAAGATTGAAGGCAGGAGAAGAGGACGACAGAGGATGGGATGGTTGGGTGGCATCACCAACTCAACGGACATGAGTTTGAGTAAACTCCGAGAGTTGGTGATGGGCAGGGAGGCCTGGCGTGCTGCAGTCCCTGGGGTCGCAAACAGCCGGACACGACTGAGCGGCTGAACTGAACTGAACTGCGTGCCGTCCACAGGCAAGCCGGGTCCTCCAGGGCTCTCAGCTTCACCAGGCCTGCCTCACCCCAGGGCCTCGGGGCCTCGGCCTTGCGGGACCCAGTTCTGCAGAGACTGGCTGGGCAGCAAGGTGGGCGTCGCGCAGGCAGGAGCTGGGGGCGGGGTCCGCAGGCTGCTTCCGGTCCGCAGGCCTCTGTGTGACGTCACGGGGCCTGTGTGACGTCACAGCCGGCGGGCGGGCCTGCCCTGGCCGGGAGCCGTGGCGGGTGGGGCGCTGGCCGGTCCCTCGCTTGGTCCGAGCGCTGTTGTGCACGTGAGGCGCGTGGCCGCGGCTCGGCCGGGACATGCCTGCCAGGTGGGGCCGGGCCCCCGCCGGCCGCCCCCGTCCCCGCGCCGGCCGCGCCGGGGGCCCCGCGCTGACCCGCTCTCTCCCCAGGTCCCCGTGACCCCGCGGTCCTCCTTCAGCTGCTACGATGAGATATGCGCCTGAGTTCAAGAAGTCCCCCTCGCACCTCCTGAAGAAGTTCGCAGGTGACTGGCCAGGCTGCAGGGGCGGCGGGCGTCCCCGACGACGGGGGACACGCGGACGGCGAGGGGCCCTGAGGGCCGGGCCTTTGCAACCCTGCCCGCGCCTCCCCGCTCTCTCTCCATCGAGTGACCCGTCCAGGGGCCCCTCGGAGGACTCGCCCCAGCGAGCCCAGGGACCCGGGAACCCGGACTCAGCGCCGAGAGGGCGGGGTGCTCCTGAGCCGGAGGGCGGGCCTAGGTGGGGCCAGAGAGGCTCCCAAGGCAGGAAGGCCGCAGCGCCGGTGGGCCCGGGGCCCCATCCCCGAGCCCTCACTTCACCGCCGTGGAGACTGGGCATAAAGGAGACCCCTAAGATGGCTTACAGGTGGTTTCCCAGGGATGTCCCGAGGGGGCTTCTCCCCGCAGGAGGCTCTCTGCCTGGGACCCGGGTACCCTGATACCCTCCTGCACCTAGGCTGTCCGGGGATCCTGTCCCCCCAAGTCTGTCTGGGAGCCTGCCGTCCCATCTGTCTGGGGAGCCGGCCCCCCAACCCGGGTCTGTCTGGGGAGGCTGACCCTCACCCTCCCCCTGTCCCCCCATCTGTCTGGGGAACCTGACCCCCACCTTCTGTCTGGGGAGCCTGCCCCCACCCCAGATCTTTCTGGGGAGCCTGCCCTCCCCTGTCTGTCTGGGGAGCCCTGGCGCAGGCCTGCAGGACATGAACGGCTCTTACATCCGAGGCACACGTCGTGTTCTGGACTCATTCTAAGCCTGGGTTTCACCTCTGGGAACCAGGATGCAGGCCTCCCGACTGCCCGAGCCAGACAGGCAGAGGGCAGGGAGGGGACCAGTGGGGCGGCTGCGGCCCCTGAGGGCCCCGCCCACCCATGCAGCCCACAGACCCGGGCCCTGAGCTGTCCTCCATGGACTTCTGAATTCTGAAATGACCCACGGCGTCATCGTTTTCACGCACCCTTTGCTTAAACGTGCCTTGGTAACACTTCCTGCCCCAGCCCCCGGGCGCCCACGGTGTCAGACCTCCGTTTCCCGGTCTCTCTATGGAGCACGGAGCCTGGCGAGCTCTTGCTGAGATGCGTTAGTTGCTTGGTCACCGGAGGACCCTGCGTTATCCTGTGTAATTAACTTGACACGAATTCGTTTAGAAATCGCATCTTTCCAGTGGGACTCTCAGAGTGAGGTCTGTGTGACGCACCTAGTCACACTCCTCCGAGTCGGCGGGGCCGCGGCCGCGGGGTGACACCCTCCGTGTGTCTGCCTTGCAGTGTGCGACATCCCTCTGTACGACATATGTGACTACAACGTCAGCCGGGATCGCTGCAAGGAGCTCGGCTGCTGCTTCTACAAAGGCATCTGCTACGAGAAGGCCCTGCCCAGTGAGTACGCGGCTGGGCGGCCGGGCCGGCAGAGCCCCGTGGGCCTGGGACGGCTCCCCTCACCCGGGTCCCCCATGTTGGATGGGCCTCCTTCCACGTCCTCTGCCACGTCGCCCTGCTCGGGGTGGCCCGGAAAAGAGGGCTTGGAGGGGCTGGTTGTGGGCCTTCTGCTGCCAGGGGACGTTCACTGCCCAGCGGGCCTACGCGCTATTGGAGAGGCTTCTTTGAGCTCCGTCCATCCTAGGGGCGTAGAAGGCTGAGCTGGCGCTGCCAGGTCCGCAGAAAGAGCCGGCTCGGGCTGGAGCCCTTGCACCGTGCGCAAGGATGCCCCAACTCTGCAGGGGCCGCTGTCAGGGGTTGGAATAAGATGTCAACCCGGCACTGAGTTCTGCTTCCCATCCTGAGCCTGGGGTCGGGGTAGGACTGGCAGGGACACCGGGAGGGCGGGGGCTCGAGTCGCGGAGTGGCCACACCCCCAGGTCAGGCAGCACAGGGGCACCCAGGGAAGCAGAACTCAGGGGCGGCCTGAAGCGGGGAGGGGGGTGGGGAGGAGGAGGCGAGCCACAACGCCTGGCCCACAAGGGCCACTCCGACAGTGCTTCCTTGATTTCCTGCCTCTGGGCTCATCTGGATTAGTGTCTCCAAGCCCTCAAGCTCCACTTGGTCGTAGATGCATTTTCCTGGCCCGTATGCCTCCCTTTTGGAAACCGGCAAGAGGGCTTGAGGACGTTGGGGAGGGGCGCATGGTCTCGGGAACGGGCAGTCTGCAGGAGGCCTCACCGGACGCAGGAAAGAGCCCCTGGCGCTGGCCGCGGACACTCAACAGCTGGGATGCTTTGGGAAATGTGTCCTGGGCCCCCGTCCCTGCCCCCACCCCACCCTCACCCCCCAGGGGGCATGCTGCGTGCTGTGGCCCTCCAAGTCTCCTCTGTGGCCTCAGGGGTCTCAGCCCCCCACCCCCAAGACCTGCCTTCTCGTTCCTGGAGCTGGGAAGTCAGACACACTGCCCTGGGGGGCAGCTGATCCCACTCAAAACATCACTCCAGTGACTTCAAGAAAGTTATGTTCTGGGCAAAACAGTTCAAGAAGCTAAAGCATTGGCGAGATCTGGATTCAGCCAAATGGGGAGCAGTGCCTTCCCTTGGGGTGAAGATTTGGTATTTAGGGGAAAAGAGGAGTCAGTTTGGCTCAAAAAGAGGCAGAAAAGAGGCTGTACATTTGGGACACTCCATTGGAAAAGACCCTGATGCTGGGAAAGATTGAAGGAGGGAGGAGAAGGGGGCGACAGAGGCTGAGATGGTTGGATGGCATCACCGACGTGATGGACATGAATGAGCTTGAGTAAGCTCCGGGAGTTGGTGATGGATGGGAGGCCTGGTGTGCTGCAGTCCATGGGGCCGCATGGAGTTGGACACGGCTGGGCGGCTGAACTGCAGCAGTGGCGTCCCCCAGATCTCTGAGGTTGATCTTTCTCTCTGACACTCGGATGGCACGCTCTCGGTGGCCTTGGCTTTGGCTTTGCTGATTCTTGTCTTTTGTGGCTCAAATCCACCAGTTTGCTCCTCTGGTGAGGCTTTCATTTCCAGGATTATACTTTCAACTTCAGAATTTCTACTTGGTTCCTTTTTTAATGAAATCATTTCTATCTTTTTATTGGTGAGATATTGTTCTCATGCTCTGTTCTTCAGATATGGCTTCCTTTAGTTCTATGAACCTGTTTACAATGAAGTCTCTGCCCAGTCAGTCTAATATCTGGGCTTCCGGAGGGACCATTTCTATTGATGGCCTTTCACATATCATGTACATGGCCGTATTTTCTTGTTTCTTTGCATGCGTCATATCTTTTTGTTGTTGTTGAAAACCAGACATTTAAATTATGTGATGTGCAACCCTGAAAACCAGCTTCTCCTGCCTGCTAAACCTCTCGCCGTGGCGGGGTCATTGTCTAACGATGACTTTTCTGGGTGATTCTGTAGCGTCTCTTCTTCGCAGTGTGTGCTCACTGAAGGCTCTGCTTGGTCAGCCTCGCGGTCAGCTAGTGTCTGGACAGACACCTCCACAGACGCCCGGAAATAATCATCTCCCGGTCTCTGCCAAGGGCCCTGTGTGTGGGCTGGGACCCAGCGTCAGCCAGGTGTCCCCAGCTCTGCCTTAGTCTCCACTTCCTGCTTTCACGGAACCTGAAGGTCAGCCAGCAGGGTGAGCCTGGGACCGCCTCTGCCCTCCTAGGGATGCTCCGTGCCTTCCATGGGCTGTGTCATGGCTCTCCACGTCTCCCTGGCGACGGTCACTCCCCAGGCTTTCTGCCTTCCACGGGCTGTGTCACGGCTCTCCACATCTTCCTGATGACGATCACTCCCCAGGGTTTCCCGAGAAGCTGTCTGATCAGCCTGTTGTTTGCCCCGAGCTGCTCTTGGCCCCTTCAGCCGTTGTGATTCCAACAATCGCCTCTGATTGTTTCCAGCCGACTGTAATTTGCTGCTTTTTGCATTTTTCATCCTTTTGTTTTCATTTTGCAGTTTTAATGGTTGGACACATCTCACTATTTAGAGAGCAGCCAGTCTAGTTCACTTCATCTCCATCATGGAGTTTTTCTTCCTAGAAGACTTTGGTGTCCTAAGCACATATGCAGCTTAGTTTTTCTGAGACATTTACTGTGGGAAGCTCCTAAGAGCAGGAAACTTTAACATCCAAAGGGTAGTGGGTTTGCCCTTCAATCTTCCACATATAAAGATGCAAAAGACGTTAAATTCCCAGGTAAAGTCACAGGACAGGTTACTGCCGTTGTTTTTCAGCCACTCAGTCCTGTCTGACTCTTTGCGACCCCATGGACTGCAGCACGCCAGGCTTCCTTGTCCTTCACCAACTCCCAGAGCTTGCTCAAACTCATGTCTGTTGAGTTGGTGATGCCATCCAACCATCTCAGTCTCTGCTGTCCCCTTCTCCTCCCGCCTTCAATCTTTCCCAGCATCAATCAGGTCATAGTTTTGGCTGTTAATCATCCCTGTTTGCTCACATCCTAATGAAATGGAGCCCAGAGAGCATAAAGCAGTAACATGGACCATTCAAGGGAGAGTGCAGCCAGTGAAAACAGAAACTCAAGCTGATGCTTTTTCTTCTTTCGTCTGTTCCGTCCCTGAGCATCTTCTCCTCAGAGTTTCGTGGTGGGAGCTGGCCATTTGTAACTGTTTGTGTTTCAGACATCATGTGAATTAGTGCCATCACTTTATGCCTATCGCTTATTTGAAAAATAAGCCTTATTCTTTTTAGCACCTAAATTATTAGTGTCCCTAAGGAACCTAGAAAAGAACAGAAACCCAGGAATTTTCTGTCCTTGAAGAGGGCTCATTGTTCCACAAGTGGGCATGTCATTTTTTGCCTGGAGGCGAGGATTGAGCCTTTTTCCATCCTTTCAGTTATAACACACGAGTCGTGTGGGCTGGGTCTTTTCTTCCGACTCCTCTCGCGTTTGTGAGCGTGGCCCGTCCGTGGGCAGAGTCTGGGCAGTGAGCCCTGCACTGGGCTCTCACTGTGCCCTCGGCATTTTTCGTTTCTTTGACATTTTCTCGTTCAAGACGGCGCACAAACCTTTGTGCTGTAAGTTGTAGTGCTCCATGACAGCGTATTATGAGTTCTTTGTGCTCATAATTCCATGTTATGAAAACCTTTCACCAACTTCTTAAATTGGCTGGTTTGAAGTGCACTTTGTGTTATGGCATAATCTGTATTATTAAGAACATGAACTTGGGGAATTAGCATTAGATCTTTGAGAAGAAATGGGAATTCAGAGAGAATGACTTGCTTTCAGTCTTCAGTCTTGAGTTTAGGGTACACTATTTAACCTGTCATTTTTTTCCCCTAAGTGTTTGACTTCAGTTTCTTTGTGGGACTTGCTGAGACAATTTCAAAACTTTTGTTCAACTATCTGGGGGAGGCTTTGCCAAGATATTCTTTCAATTGCTGCTGTTTCTGAGTGATCAATCATAATATGTGTTATATGATAAATTGTACATATTGCTTGCCGCTAATAGATGCTGGCTAGAGATTGTGCAGAGAGAATCACTGAGATTCAGTCTCTGCCTTCAGGAGCTCGACCTCAAGAAAGAAAAGTACTTGCACACGTCAAGATATAGAAGATATAACCGACAATTGAAAACTAAATCACTGTCTAAATCTGTGTGTCTCTCTAACAGGGATCCACTTACATTTAGATTCTGAATTTCTTTCATAAACCAGGGCACAAATAGATTCTGAATTTCTTTCACGAGATGGGACGCAAATCACAGTAAGGAGTAGCCGCTGCTTGGAATGCAGGGATGTGTGGGCTGCCTGCTCCTAGCTGGGTGACGGTGGCTCAGTCGCTAGGTCGTGTCCGACTCTTTTGTGACCCCGCGGACTGCAGCCCGCCAGGCTCCTCTGTCCCCGGGATTCTCCAGGCAAGAACACCGGAGTGTGTGTTGCCATTCCCTTCTCCAGGGGATCTTTCTGACCCAGGGGTTGAACCTGGGTCTCCCGCACGGCAGGAGGATTCTTTACCATCTGAGCCACCGGGGGCTTCCTCTTGTCACTGACCCAATTCACTCAGACTTGGTTTCCATTCCATTCGCTCAACACTGTTTAAAGCGCATTGATGCACCAAGGTCTAGGAACTGCCCTGTATTAGTTACCTATCACCAGGTGATACATTTCCCAAGCTTACTGGCTTTATCAGCAACTCAGAGGCTTGGCTGGCTGGCTTGGGCTCAGGTGGCTCAGGAGACCGCAGTCAAGATTGCGGGAGGCGGTGGTTGTCTGTGGCCAGCCCGGGGCTGGACGGGCTGCTCCGAGGCTCCCACTTCGCTGCGGGTCAGCCCTGCGTGCGCATAGACGTCTGCTTCATGTCACAGGTCGGCTCGCAGCTGTGAGACGCTCTTCCCCGGGGCCAGCGGCTGGAGCGCGAGCGTGGCCACAGCCGCGGTGACCCTGACCTTTGAGGTCGCGTCCCCCTGCAGTGCCCGGTTCAGAGGTCACTGCGGGAGCGTCCACACCGCTGCGTTCATACCAGGGGGTGAGAAACACTGGAGCAGGGTATCACAGTCCTGGAGGCGAGGAGGTGAGCCCAGGTGAACGCCTTTCCATGGCCAAGGCGTCGGGGACAGAAAGAAGCCAGCTGCCAGGATGCACCTCCAGCAAGAAGCTCCCAGCCAGTCATGGTCACGGGGCTGCGGCTGCCCCTGAGCACCGTATCCGCCCCCTGCCTGTGAATGCGCTCGTGAGAGCCGGCCGGATGCTCAGCCCCTGCTTGCCGAGCTGCGTGGCGTCACTCCCTTCCGTTTCCTGACGGGAGCCCCACATCCGGGACCCCGTGGCCCCAGGGACCCACCAGTGAGGACGCCTGATGATGCTGCCCCTGGGTCAGGGGCAGACGGCTCAGAGGGAGGAGGAAGCAAGGGGACTGAAGAGGTCACGTCACAAGTCGGGTCGGCATTCGCCAGCTGGCCGCTCCCTCGCTTTGAGAAAGTGGGAAAGACAGTCGGCGCGGAGGCCCGCGGAGCTCGCGGATGGGCCAGCCGGGGGTCAGGGCTCGAGCGCCTCGTGTGGGGCACCATGCAGGCCCGCCGGCCCGCCTCGCTGCTTTACATCCTGGCCTGAGCCTCACGAGGAGAGCGGGGGGACAGAACTGGGGGGTGGTCCGAGTACCTCCATGGAGCGGTGCCCACGCAGAGCTCCTGGGCCCAGGGGACGCGGGTCCTGTCCTTCAGTCGCCCGAGTCCCGAACCGGCTGGCAGACGGAGGCCCAGCGTCAGTTCGTAGGGAAGGCTGGCCCCTGGCCCCACGTGTGAGCCTGGGCACCACGAGGTACCCCGAGGTGGAGGACCCCCACCCCGGAAGGCCTGGGGGTCGCCCAGCTGCCCCCTGTCTCTCGTTCCCAGGAGTGGGGAAGGGCTGAGAATTCACACCCGTGAGGGGTGCTCCTGCACCGGGACACTCGGGGGGCGTGGCTGCCCTGAGTCACCTTGAGAGGCGCTGGGCCTTCTTTTGGGGGCTTGTCCAGAGAAGGTGGGACCTGCCGGGCGCAGCGGCCGCCCCTTGCGGATAAAGGAGCACTCGGTTCACGAAAGTTGCAGTCAGACCTGTGGAATTTATCACCTGAAAACGCCTCCTAATGTCTTGGGACAACTGACCTGTGTATTGAGGGGCCATTTCCAGGGAGGCCAGGGCAGGGGGCGGCCCAGGTCCCAGGAGGCTGGGTGCTGCTGACTCTGGGACAGATGGACAGAGTGTCTGGACAGATGGACGGCCCTCCCCATCACTGTCCTCAGGGGACGGTCCTTGGGGGGGCCCCCCGCTCGGGTCCATGGCCGCGTTTCTGGGGGAGGAAGGTGCAGAGGCCGGAGCCCGGGGCTGAGCCAGGCGGGGGGTGTGGAGGGCAGGCAGGCGGGGGCTGTGGCCACCGCGGGGAGGCAGGTGGCTCTGAGGAAACGCTGGCCCGCAGTGACGCCCAGGAACTGTTTTCCAGCTTACGTGCAGGTGTTCTCTGCTCTGATCGTGATCATCGCCGGAGCCTTTGTCATCACCATCATTTACAGGTCAGCGCTTTCCTTCCCTGAACCTCACTGTGGGCCCGAGGGGACAGGAGCAGGGTGCTGTGGGCGGGCGGACCCCGTCTTGCTGCAGTGTGGGCGACGAGGAGGGCCGTCTGCGGGCACGAGCCGGTCAGGGTGCGCGCGTTCCTGCCCAGCACCCTCGGGGCCGACACCACCCTGGCTCCTGGCGTCTCAGCCTCATGGCCAGCGGGCGCTGGTCTGCAGGCCGCCAAGCCCCACCCAGTGGCTCATCCCTCGGCCTGCAGCGGTCGTGTGCTCAGGCCCGAATCTGGGTGCGTGTTAGTGGTCAGGACACGGCTGCCAGGCCCTGCAGCTGCCTGCAGTCCACAGGCAGCGCCGGGCTGCAGCCTGCACTCGGGGCCCCGGCCCCTGTCCTGTGAACGGAAGCCGGTGAGGCTGCTTGAACCACTCTGTCCAACGGTGAGGAAAGAGCCTGTTCCTCCTCCAAGTGGAGCCGGGTGGCACCTCTGTGGCCCTGCCTGGCCGTGACCGTGGGCCACGCACATGCGGCCCGCTCCCTGGTGTTTGTGGGAGCCCGGGCGCCATGCGCCCGGTGAGTCTGGAGCTCCTGTGAAAACAAAGCTGAGGTGACAGAGCGTTTCTCCTTCAAACCCGCTGGCAGGGTCGTGAACACTGTGATGCTGCGGGTGCGTCCTGGTGGAAGGCCGGGCGGCCCCTGGGGGTCCCCATCCTTCTCTCTCTGCCCGTCAGAGTCATCCAGGAGAGCAGGAGAGGAAAGGAAGTCCCCACGGAGGCGCCTCTTTCAGCCAAGTCCAGCGTCCAGGTGGAGACGCAGCCGCCCAGCAGCGTGGGGGCGGGCTCGCAGGCCCCGAGCATGGAGGCCCCGCAGTCCCAGGAGAGTGGCGGGGAGGACGGTAAGGCGGCGGGCCGGCCAGCTTCATTGCTGCCGAGAGCGGCTCTGCTGGAGACCCTCGGCCTCCACCCGGGCCCCTGCGTGCGGCACTGGCCTGCTAGTCTGGACAGAAGCGCCATCTGTCTTCTCTGACCCGGAGGGTGGGCTTCCAAAGTGGGCTCTGCCCATGGCACGTTGGCACGGCTTCTGTCCACAGCGTTCCTCCCTTTCCTGCCCCCACCTGTGCCCCCAGCTCCAGGTCTGGGCAGGTGGTAGGTGGGGGGCGCAGGGCGGTGGGCTGAGCTCCCTCGGGCACTGGCTGGAAGCCGGCGGGCTCAGAGCGTCGCCGCCTCCTGCAGCGCCTGCTGTCCGGGATGCGTCCCACCCACGCTGGTTCCCAGGAAGCCTCTTGGCCTCGCAGGCGGGTGGCTTTGGCCGGAGCCCCCGGCAGGTTCAAGGAGGCGCGACCACGGTGACCAGCTGTCCTGGGCCGCAGGTGGTGGGAGCCAGCGTCAGGCTCTCACCATCCCAAGGGGCAGTGAGCGGCCTGCCTGGCTGTCCTCTGGGACCTGGACACGGCCCCAGGGGGCCTGCAGGCCTGGCGCCCGCCTCCTGCGGGGGTGCTACCTGGGGGACTGCAGAGTCTCCGGCCCCAGGACTCAGCGGACAGACCCCGGTGCAGGGGGGTGGGCAGAGACCCAGCCGCCAAACGCGTTTCTGAGTGAATCGCGTCCCTGCAGCTGCATCCACAGGCCCTGGAGGGTCTCCCCCTGGGGTGGCCGAGAGTCCCACTCAAAACCCACTTCTCTCTGTTTTATCTTAAATCCAGCGAGTCTGTTAGTGACAGAGGAGGAGGAAACAGAGGACTGAGGCGCGGGGCAGAGGCTGGGTGACGACGGGAGGAAAAGTCTGACCGCGGTGGGGCGGCCGGGGAGCGGCCGTCGAAATATTTTGTGGAGTGACCACCCGGTGAGAGGAAATAAAGGTATTTTGAAATGCTTGTGCTCCGTGTTGGGTCCCGAAAGCTTGTTTTCCTGCCTCAGGAGGGAGCAGCCCCTGAGCTGAGACCGGGCCCCAGGAGCTTGCGTTCTCGACGCTTGGCTTGTTCCGACCCGGACCAGGCAGTCCCCGGTGCGGCTCACCCCACCCAGGGTGGGCTGCAGGCTCGGTACGGGGGTCACTCAGACCGCAGGGAGGTCAGGCCCGGCCCATTTTACGTGTCAGCTTGAGGGGCCACTGGGTGTTGGGAGGCGGTCATATGTTATTCTGGATGTTTCTGGACGAGGTTGCTGGGTGGGGGGGCGGACTGAGGGGACCACAGTCCCTCCCTAGTGAGGGCGAGGGTGAAAGTGTCTCTCAGTCGCGTCCAACTCTTTGCATCCCGGCGGACTGCTCCTCTGTCCGTGGGATTCTCCGGGCCAGAATACTGGAGTGGTGCCATTCCCTTCTCCAGGGCATCTTCCCGATTCAGGGATATGACCCGGGTCTCCCACATGGTGGGCAGATTCTTTCCCTGGGTGGGCCTCGGCAGTCCATCCTGAACAGAAGGAAGAAGGAATAGGCTGACCCTCCCGTCAAGGGAATTCCTCGTGCCTGCCCTGACGACCTTTGATCCGAGAAATTATCTTTCTCCTGCTTTGGAGTTGAGCTGAGATGGCTCCATCCCTGGTCTTGGGCCTGACGGACGCAGCCTGGGGCAGGCAGCACAGACCCTGGTTTTGGGCCTGATGGACGCAGCCTCGGGTGGGCAGCACAGAGTCTGCTGGGCCAGGGCTGCCTGCCGTCTCGGGACATGTCGGCCCCCAGTTCCTGTGAGTCGGTCAGTCGGTCGGTCTCCGGCTGATTCTGTTCCTCTGGGGAACCTGACCAGGACCCACCCAGGCAGCAGAGAGCTTGGCCTCAGCCCAGAGAGAGACCTGGGAGGTCCCTCCTGAGCCGTGGAGTGTCCCAAGTACAGGCATGTCTTGTGACGGGGCGGGGGGCAGGTCACACGCACACGGTGACTCGGGTGGGGGACTGGCCGCAGAGAGACCGGCCTGACCCCTGGGGGGACAGAGGGCTGGGGATCGGGTGGCGACTCAGCCACGCCTGCCACGAAGCCACCGCACACACTGGCAGGCTGCAGCTGAGCCCAGCGCCCCGGGCAGGGATCCCATTGGCGGGGCGGGGGGTGACGTGTCCTGAGGACAGGGCTGTGCTGCTGTGGATGCGTGGACGCTCCCACCCCGTCTCGTGTGCCTGCCTCAGCTGGAAAGGAAGAGACGCATCCGTTTGTTTTCACGAACCTGTGATCGTAGGAACCGCGCTGCCCTGAGCTCTGTGACTTATTCTAGCGAATTGTGGGCCACAAGGGTGCTCAGGAAGCCCCCCGAGGGTGCAGCCAGCCGGCCTGGAGCGTGGCTGCTCCGGGCACCCCGGGCAGATGGCTGGCGTTGGAGGGGACGGTGGTCCCTGAGGCCGTGTGCTGTGGCCACCCCTTCCTCACCGCAGCGATCTCCTTGAGTGGGCAGTGGGCTCAGCTCTGCTCCCCACTGGGGTCAGGAGGATGCCTGCCTGGGGTGGGGGGTCAGGCCTGCACTGTGAATGCACGGAATGTGGGGCCTTGGCTGCAGATTGGGTGGAGGGGGTACCAGCCCTGGTCTCGGGGTGTCTGAGGGAAAGCGGCCATCCTGCAGAGAGCCACCGGTCTAGAAGGCTGGCAAGAGATGCGCCTCGTTTTGCATCCTGAATCTCGGCACTGTGTGTTCTCCGTGGCCATCCACTGACCCTCTGCAGTGGGGAAAACAGATTGCCCTCATCATGGGAAACAATCTGCTTCCGTAACCGGCCCATCCACACGCTGACACGTTATGTAACAGTTCTCATTGTCCTCACTTGTCTAAGAATAAAAACACTTTATTCTGCAAGTAAGGCGGCGTACTCTGTAATCTGATTTTTTGATGAAGCAAAGAAAAGCTGGTTTATTTTTAGATAATGAACGTGATGATAAGTCCTAATTTGGCTCCAGTGTCTGTAAGCGCCCGACGCAGTCAGCCTGCGCCCTCTTCTCCACGGGCACACAGGCGTGGCTGTGCCACCCGCCGGCACGCGGCAGCTTTCCGGGTCCGATCCACACAGAGGCTGCTGTTGATTCTCCAGAAAGAAGAGAATTCAAGTCAGAGTGTTTTCTTTGGCCAAAACACTCTCTTCCCACCCATGATGATTTTCAGTCTGGCTTTTCTTGAGCTTGTTTCTAGGTTGCAAGAAAGTGGGTTTTAAAAATGAATCCTCATCTCTCATCCCCATAGCGTGGCTTTAGGAATTAAGTGGGGGCTCTGCTGCTAGAGGTAAAGAACCCACCTCCCAATGCAGGAGACACAAGGGACGCGGGTTCGATCCCTGGGTTGGAAACATGCCTTGGAGGAGGAGGGCACGGCAACCCACTCCAGGCTTCTTGCCTGGGAGAATCCCATGGGCAGAGGAGCCTTGTGGACTACAGTCCATGCGGTCACAAAGTCAGACACAACTGAAGCGAGTTAGCGCATGCACACACACACATAGGATAAAGGTCATTCTGAGTGCAGAAGGCTTTGTGCCCCCCTCCACGTGCTGAAAGTGTGAACGTGAAAGTGTTAGCTGCTCGGTCGTGTCTGACTCTCTGCAGCCCCATGGACTGTAGCCCACCAGGCCTCTCTGTCCATGGAATTCTCCAGGCAGGAATACTGGAGTGGGCTGCCATTTCCTTCTTCAGGGGATTTTCCCAACCCAAGGCTCGAACCCAGGTCTCCTGCATTGTAGGCAGATTCTTCACCATCTGAGCCACCAGGGAAGCCCTAATACTGGAGTGGGTAGCCATTCCTTTCTCCAGGGGAATCTTCCCGACCCAAGGATTGAACCCAGGTCTCCTGCAATGCAGGCAGATTCTTCACCGGCTGAGCCGCCTGGGAGGCGGGGCCTCTTCTTTCTAGAGCCTGGCTGGAGCCCTGGGCGAGGAATCGTGTCTCCAGGTCACAGATGCGTCTGAACGTGGAGAGGGACCAGAGTGAGACGCTGAGGCTCGGACGCCCAGCATGGGCCTGCTGGCCCGGGGTGTCTGGGGCATCACAGTGGCAGCAGGCGAGGCCGCGGAGATGCCGGGCTGGGGCGGGGAGCCTCGTCTGATCCAGCAGCCCAGGCGGAGTGTTTTTCATCCTGTCTGAGGGCAGCACGGAAATCAGTCCTTGCTGTTGAATGAAGGATTTGGTTTCCAGGAAGCGTCCGCACGTGCCAGGCTCTGAGTGAGATGCAGGGGAACCCAGAGCTCACCCGGGGATGCTGGGGCGGGAGGTGGCGCCCGGGGACACGGAGACGGTGGTGCAGCTGCTAAATCCTGCGGGAAACACCGTCCCCAGCGGGGAGGCAGGCCGGGAAAGGGGCAGGAAGACGGCCTGCAGACGCCCACAACCGAGCCCAAGGTGGGTAACAAGGGGCCCACTTCGAGGACGGGGTGACGGTTGGGGGCCTTGAGGTCGGGAGATGGTCCTGAGTGTCCACGCGGGTCCGGAGAAGGTGGGGGGGCGGGTCTCCGGGCGGGATCAGAGAGCGGCGCCCCCTCCGAGGAGGAGCAGTGAGTCGTGCGATGCGAGGTGGAGCGGCTGTGAACCAGCGGGCGCGGTGCTTCCGAAGCCGGAAGCGGGAAGCCGGAAGCGGGAGGCGGGAGGCGGGAGGGCCCGCCCGCCCCGCCCCGCCCCGCCCCTTCCGGCGCCCCGGGGGCAGCCCCGAGATACCCGTGCTTCGGCCCAGCGAGGCGCGTGCTGGGCTTCAGGCCTCAGGACCGTCAGAGGACCTGTGAGCAGACGGGGCCACTGCGAACGCGCCGTCTAGGACCCTGGGTGCCCCGTGTGCTCCGCTGGGGAGCCCGTTAGAGACGCGGGCCCCTGTGTCGGCGCCAGCTGGGCCAAGGCAGGGCGTGCGTTTAAGAGCAGAGCTGGCCCTGCCTGCCCGGGGCCAGGCGAGCAGGGCAGGGAGGAGCGGAGACAGCAGGACCCGGCTCCGCTCGTCTCCCCACGAGCCGTGAGGCTCCCCGGACTTCCCTGGGGACCATGAGCGAGGCTCTCTTGAGGGTGACAGCCAGCTACTAAGGAGTGTGCCTCCTCTGTGTTCATCTGGTGAGTCCTCACGACCACATTCAGGCTGCGTGGAGCGGGGCTGGGTCTCATCACACCACCTCTCCCACCTCTCCTTTGAGCAGCCCCGTGGCTGCTGCCTGTTATCATTAACCACCTAGAATGACACCTCCCAGGCATGTCCGTTTCATGTTCCTCTCTTCTGCTTCTTAGTATTTTGTGTACAAGTACTCTGAATTTAGGTAAGTGTTGTCATTAAACTTCCCATTTATATATTCATTCCTTCACTCATATCCACATAAACTCACGGTACGATTGTTTAAAGGGCTATGCTCTGCCACTGTATAGTCCCCATAGGTAGAGCTGTGGTTTTTCCAGTGGTCATGTACAGATGTGAGAGTTGGACCGTAAAGAAGGCTGAGCATCGAAGAATTGATGCTTTTGAACTGTGGTGCTGGAGAAGACTCTTGAGAGTCCCTTGAACTGCAAGGAGATCCAACCAGTCCTTCCTAAGGGAAATCAGTCCTGAATATTCATGGGAAGGACTGATGCTGAGGCTGAAGCTCCAATACTTTGGCCACCTGAGGCAAAGAACCAGCTTGTTTGAAAAGACCCTGGTGCTGGGAAAGATTGAAGACGGGAGGAGAAGGGGACAGCAGAGGATGAGATGGTTGGATGGCATCACTGACTCAATGGACTCCCGGAGAGTCTGAGCAAGCTCTGGGAGTTGGTGATGGACAGGGAGGCCTGGCCTGCTGCCGTCCATGGGGTCAGAGCTGACCATGACTTAGCGACTGAACATCAGCTCTGTTTCCACCGTCACTTCCTTTGATGTGTGAATTCCCTGTCCAGCCAGAGAAGCCCTGCAGGCAGCTCGTGCCCCTGGCCTGTCTCCACTGCTCCGGGAGAAGCTTCCTGCCCTCCAGCACAACACGGTGTCCAGGTCCAGACCCGGGATCAGCCGTCTCTCCTAGGACACTGGGTTCCTTTAGTGGTTCCTCCTTTATGCTTCAGCTTGAGGATCCAGCCATAGTCACACTTGGCCGTGAGGGGGCAGGGGGCTCCTCCCCCACCCCCAGCAGGAGGCTGTTGCAGGGTCCCCCCCACTCCCTGTGGGCCACCTTTGCTCCCAGGAGGTCAGGGGACCCGCCCGGGGCCTCCCCTCCGCCTGAGCAGAGGTCCTTGCCCGTTACCAAGGCCTTGCTTGTGCCTCACCACACTGCTGCTGCTTTTTTTCTGGTGACTTAAAAAACCCTGCTTATCTCTTCTGCTCCAAATTAATCCCCCGTGTTGCTTTATTGAACCATTTGTTGCCGCAGTGACTGTTGATTGCAGACGTACATCATTTCTCCCCCGGCCTTTTCAAGGGCCAATCACTATGGTAACCATATTATGGAAAATTGCTTTGTCTCCTTAAAATACCCTTCAGAGAAAGGCCATTCGGTATTAACATTTTCCAACTAAACCTAGTAAAGTCAGCGATGGGAAGAACCCATTCCCCGTGCCTGCGTGTTTTCAGGCTCGCAATTTAAGGAAACTCAGAACAGGACTGCATGTTGGGAGGAGAAAGAGTTCTCACGCTGTGATACGTGTGCATGCATGCTTGCAAATTTGAGAAAATGTGTTTATTTGGGTCGGTGGTTGCAGCACGCACCTTAGTGGCTCTTGGGAGTGACCAATTGCTGATTCCTAGTCCTGGGCAGAGGTTGAGATGGAGATGGGTGCCCTGCTCCTGGCGGGCCTGGAGGAAGCCTGGAGCCCCAGGGAAAGATGACCCTGCGGGCAGATGGGCCCTGGAGCCCCAAAGCCCACGTGCTGCGCCCACAGAGGGCGGGCCATCCCGCTAAGTGGGTGTCTGGCTAGGGCCCAGGGCAGGTCACACAATGGAACATGCTTTGTTGCTGTTTTCCACTGACCCTCGGGAGTTTTATGTAAGCGTTCTTGGGCGGTAGGCTGTTTTTTTTTTTAAGAGTAAGAACCATTTGAACTGGCTTCTGGGTTCCTCGGCCTTTTCCTTTTCCAGGAAGGAGACGAGCGCGCAGAGGTGTGTGTGTCAGAGCTCGTCTCTGGCCACACGGCGTTAAAGTTGCATCTTGAGTCCTGCTCTGCTTCCTTCTCAGTGACGACCCTCCATTAGATTCACGCAGGAGCCGAGTGTAACTCGCACGTGGTCCTGCGTGCCTCGGAAGGACATCAGCGTCCTGCCCACCCCCAGACCCTCTCCCCTGGGGAGGACACTGCTCACCATTTCAGTGCCGACCATGGGGGTTTCCTGCCTGTTTCTAAACAGTCTCCTTGTGGAGCTGTTTCACCTGCACTTACTATGGACCAGGAGCTCCTGGAAGCACGCTTTTCGCCTTTTAACTCTTGATTTTCTCAATAACCCAGGAAGGCAGGTACTATCTGTTGACCCGTGAAGAAACAGACCCAGAGGGGTTAAGGCGTTGGTGCCGACACACAGCGAGGAAGTGGCGGAGCTGGGCCTCGACCCGGGGCTGCCGTGTGGCTAGAGCGTCAGCTTTGTCCCCTGCGCGCGGGAGGGTCAGGCTTACCCGCGCGTAGCCTCTGCGCCCCTCCTTCCAGCACTGTCTGCATCACTGACGCCCGTGTTCTCCTGTGCCCTCTGCCCCTCTCTCTCACACCATCCTGACTCACCCGGGGGTGTTTCGGCATGTCCTTGCCAGGAACGAGGCTGCCCCGACTTGCCCGTGCTGTTCTGGGCTCCCCTGCACATCAGAAACACTCCGTATTCCAATTCGCCCAGTTGGCCCCAAAATGCCTTTCACATACCCTTTCAATCCAGGAACCCCCAAGGACCACGTTATGTCTGTTTGGGCATCTCTGTCACTTCGTTTGGTCTCGAGCAGCTTTCCCCCCCTCACGACGTGGACACCACACAGTCCAGCCGAGTGTCTCGTGCGGCGTCTGCGGCCTGGGCTGTGTGCTTCCTTCCTCGGGATTCAGTTCAGGTAGACTGTTTCGGCAGGAGGGCCACACAGGTGATCTGTGTCCCTTCTGGCTCGTTGCATTGGCTAGCTCTGATCATTTGGCTGAGGTGACTCTCAGGCTTGCCCAGTGTAAGCTGTGTGGCCCTTTCTGAAAATGATAAGAAATCTGTGGGATGAGACACTGAAGCTGTGTGAACATCCAGCCCCCCAACAACCTTCCCCCAATGATTTTTGTCATCCTCAACTGTGGTTGCAGATATTCTAATTGTGTTATTCCTCCTATGTTTATAACGGACTTTCTTTTGTAAGTTCAGTTCAGTCACTCAGTCATCTCTGATTCTTTGCAACCCCATGGACTGCAACATGCCAGGCCTCCCTGTCCGTCACCAACCAAACTCATGTCCACTGAGTCGGTGATGCCATCCAACCATCTCATCCTCTGTCATCCCCTTCTCCTTCAATCTTTCCAAGCATCAGGGTCTTTTCCAATGAGTCAGTTCTTTGCATCAGGTGGCCAAAGTATTGGAATTTCAGCTTCAACATCAGTCCTTCCAATGAACACCCAGGACTGATTTCCTTTAGGATGGACTGGTTGGATCTCTTTGCAGTCCAAGGGACTCTCAAGAGCCTTCTCCAATATCACAGTTCAAAAGCATCAATTCTTTGGCACTCAGCTTTCTTTATAGTTCAACTCTCACATCCATACATGACTACTGGAAAAACCATAGCCTCGACTAGACAGACCTTTATTGGCAAAGTAATGTCTGCTTTTTAATATGCTGTCTAGGTCGGTCATAACTTTCCTTCCAAGGAGTAAGCGCCTTTTAATTTCATGGCTGCAATCACCATCTGCAGTGATTTTGGAGCCCAGAAAAATAAAGTCAGCCACTGTTTCCACTGTTTCGCCATCTATTTGCCATGAAGTGATGGGACTGGATGCCATGGTCTTAGTTTTCTGAATGTTGAGCTTTAAGCCAACTTTTCCACTCTTCTCTTTCACTTTC
This sequence comes from Dama dama, assembly GCF_033118175.1. NCBI lineage: Eukaryota > Metazoa > Chordata > Mammalia > Artiodactyla > Cervidae > Dama > Dama dama. The sequence continues at coordinate 88,389,705 of NC_083710.1, forward strand.
ATCAAGAGGCTGTTTAGTTCTTCACTTTCTGCCATAAGCGTGGTGTCATCTGCATATCTGAGGTTATTGATATTTCTCCTGGCAATCTTAATTCCAGCTTGGGCTTCATCCAGCCAAGTATTTCTCATGATGTACTCTGCATATAAATTAAATAAGCAGGGTGATAATATACAGCCTTGACGTACTCCTTTTCCTATTTGGAACCAGTCTGTTGTTCCATGTCCAGTTCTAACTATTGCTTACTGACCTGCAAACAGATTTCTCAAGAGGTGGGTCAGGTGGTCTGGTATTCCCATCTCTTTCAGAATTTTCCACAGTTTATTGTGATCCACACAGTCAAAGACTTTGGCATAGTCAATAAAGCAGAAGTGGATGTTTTTCTGGAACTCTCTTGCTTTTTCAGTGATCTAGCAGATATTGGCAATTTGATCTCTGGTTCCTCTGCCTTTTCTAAATGCAGCTTGAACATCTGGAAGTTCTCGTTTCACATACTGTTGGAGAATTTTGAGTATTACTTTGCTAGCGTGTGAGATGAGTACAATTGTGCCGTTGTTTGACCATTCTTTGGCATTGCCTTTCTTTGGGATTGAAATGAAAATTGACCTTTTCCAGTCTTGTGGCCACTGCTGAGTTTTCCAAATTTGCTGGCATATTGAGTGAGGAACTTTCAAAGCATCATCTTTTAGGATTTGAAATAGCTCAACTGGAATTCCATCACTTCCACTAGCTTTGTTTGTAGTGATGCTTTCTAAGGCCCACTTGACTTCACATTCCAGGATGTCTGACTCTAAGGGAGTGATCACACCATCATGATTATCTGGGTCACAAAGATCTTTTTTTGTGTAGTTCTTCTGTGTATTCTTGCAACCTCTTCTTAACATTTTCTGCTTCTGTTAGGTCCATACCATTTCTGTCCTTTATTGTGCCCATCTTTGCATGAAATGTTCCCTTGGTATCTCTAATTTTCTTGAAGAGATCTCTGGTCTTTCCCATTCTATTGTTTTCCTCTGTTTCTTTGCATTGATCACTGAAGAAGGCCTTCTTATCTCTCCTTTGGAACTCTGCATTCAAATGGGAATATCTTTCTTTTTCTCCTTTGCCTTTCACTTCTCTTCTTTTCACAGCTATTTGTAAGGCCTCCTCAGACAGCCATTTTGCTTTTTTGCGTTTCTTTTTCTTGGGGATGGTCTTGATCCCTGTCTCCTGTACAAAGTCACAAACCTCTGTCCATAGTTCTTCAGGCACTCTGTCTATCAGATCTAATCCCTTGAATCTATTTGTCACTTCCACTGAATAATTGTAAGGAATTTGATTTAGGTCATACCTGAATGGTCTAGTGGTTTTCCTTACTTTCTTCAATTTAATCTGAATTTGGCAATAAGGAGTTCATGATCTGAGCCACAGTCAACTCCAGCTCTTGTTCTTGCAGACTGTATAGAGCTTCTCCATCTTTGGCTGCAAAGAATATAATCAATTTGATTTTGGTATTGACCATCTGGTTATGTCCATGTGTAGAGTCTTCTCTTGTGTTGTTGGAGGAGGGTGTTTGCTATGACCAGTGCGTTCTCTTGGCAGAACTCTATTAGCCTTTGCCCTGCTTCATTCTGTATTCCAAGTCCAAATTTGCCTGTTACTCCAGGTGTTTCCTGACTTCCTACCTTTGCATTCCAGTTCCCTATAGTGGAAAAGACATCTTTTTTGGGTGTTAGTTCTGGAAGGTCTTGTAGGTCTTCATAGACCATTCAACTTCAGCTTCTTCAGCATTACTGGTCAGGGTATAGACTTGGATTACTGTGATATTGAATGGTTTTCCTTGGAAATGAACAGAGATCATTCTGTTCTTTTTGAGATTGCATCCAAGTACTGCATTTCAGACTCTCTTGTTGACTATGATGGCTACTCCATTCTTCTAAGGGATTCTTGCCCACAGTAGTAGATATAATGATCAACAGAGTTAAATTCACCAATTCCAGTTCATCTTAGTTCACTGATTCACTGCTTCACTCTTGCTGTCTCCTGTTTGACCACTTACAAACCACTTCTTTTGTAAAGAATGACTTTATCTTTCTAGCCTTTTCTAAAAACGAATTCACTGTGGACTCAATTATTCTTTTCAATCCCATGTGCTATAATCTATTATCATTAGCATTCTTTTTCACGATCAGATTGTTTGAAGGCTGACCATTGAGCCCCTCACATCAGGTTCTCTCACTTTTTGATATGGCCCATTTGACAATTAAGGGGTTCTCTGCCTTCTGACAGGAAAGGTGTTCCTTGCTCACCATGCCTTAGCCTGAGATGTGGGGTGAGCTAGTTTTCTAAGGGGACTTGGTTACTTTCCATGGGGAGCAAAGTGTGTAAACAGACTTGGGGTGTAGGAGGGCTCATTGCTGCTGGCCCATTGAGTGGACGGGGCTGGAAGTTATGTTTCCACGGATGCTTTGGCGCAAACCCAGACCCGCAGGTTGTGCCTATTTCCACGTTCGTCTTTACCGTCTCTTGTGGTGAGACTCTGGGTCTCCCGGGGCTGAATAAACCTTGCCTCTTTGCCCCACCATGCCACGCACAAGCTCACTTCAGAATCACTACATCAACACCGTGCTGAACACAAGTTTGTGAAGAGAAATCCCAGATGTCTCTGCAGTAACTGTTGTTACAGTAGACCTCACAAAGTGTGAATAGTCAGAGAGCTGGGGTAAAACTTTGCCTGTATTACTTCTCCTTGCTGTGAGGTTGTGTTATCAGTTTGATATGCTGTTAAATTCCTTTGCTTCTTTGGGTTTCCAATTTTAGGGTATGACATTTATTATCATATTTGACTTTTAAGAAGTATGTTAAGCTTTTCAGTTCAGTTCAGTTCAGTCGTTCAGTTGTGTCCAACTCTTTGCGACCCCATGAACCACAGCATGCCAGACCTCCCTGTCCATCACCAACTCCTGGAGTCCACCCAAACCCATGTCCATTGAGTCGGTGATGCCATCCAACCATCTCATCCTCTGTCATCCCCTTCTCCTCCTGCCTTTGATCTTTCCCAACATCAGGGTCTTTTCTAATGAGTCGGCTCTTTGCATGAGGTGGCCAAACTATTGGAGCGTTAGCTTCAGCATCAGTCCTTCCAATGAATATTCAGGGTTGATTTCCTTTAGGACGGACTGGTTTGATCTCTTTGCTGTCCACTAAGCACCAGAATTCAAAAGGATCAGTTCTTCAGTACTCAGCCTTCTTTGTGGTCCAGCTGTTGCTTCTTACTGCATATAAATTATGTCACAGTTTAAAAAGTTTCCTTCACATCTTTCACTATAAAAGAATCTACCCATATTTTCTTCTAGAAGTTTTCCTATGTAGATCACTGATCTGTTTGGTCTTTATTCTGGCATGTGGTGTGAAAGATAGACTCATTTATGCCTTTTTAAACAGCCACACAATGATCACAATGTTAATGAAAGTGGGGTCCATTTGACTGCTCAAAAGCCAAGAAAGAGGCAAGGCTGGTGGAAAGGAAAGTTTGCTTTATTTTGGAGGCTGGCAACTGGGGATGGGAAGCAGGTAGGGCAGACTCCTGTCTGGAGGTTGACCTTCACCCCCGCCCCCCTCAACCAGGGGTCCAGGGTTTTTATAGACTGAGGGAGAGGGCTCCATGCAGAAGTGGAGCCCGCTCTGACAGCCGTCACAGAACTGGTCATCGCTGGCCCGCCCAGCGCGGTCTTGGTCGTCTTCAGAACAGCTGGTCTTCAGGGCCACGGTCCCCTTGTTCCCGTCTCCTTGAGGCCGGTTCTCAGAGTCGCGGCAGCTTGTCCCGGCTGCAGTCTGGTCACCGTGTCATTAGCTTCTTCCACCCGGTGTTTCAGGGTCTGCAGGGTCCTGAATGTTACCTGTAGGCCTTGAGCAGGGACTGAAGCCCTTGGCTTTGCTCGCTGACCCCATCGCTATTCTTTGGTCTGCTCTGACTCTTCCCTTTGTTTTGGCATGTTCTCACTTCTCTGACTAAGCTTATTCTTTGGCTAAAGTTTTTCCACAGACAAAAGGCAGGCAGAGGACATGGGCAGAAGGACCATAGGTATGCTGTGTGTCAGCAACATCTTTTATTATCACAGAAACCATCTTTTCCCAGTGATCTGAGATGTCACCCTCACCATGAACTGTATTCACATATGATTTTGGGTCTCTGCCTGGACTTGTTGTTCCACTGGTTGGCTTGCTCTTTTGCCAAGATCACGGCTTTAATTATTGAGGCTTTTTAGTATGTTTTAATATCGAGTAGGATTAATCCTCCCTCACTGCTCTGCTTTTAGAATTTTCCTAGCTATTAGCTGCATTTGAATAATATGCAATATAATTATGTTGAAGGCTTAATTTTTCATTTAAACTGTAGAATCAGCTTGTGTAAGTTCACAATAAAAACTTACTGGGAGTTTTATTTCCATTTTGTTAAATGTATATAGTATCTCTAAGGAGGATTGATGTTTTTATAATGTTGAATTACCCTCTGCAAGAACGAAGGATTTTTCTTTTTTCATTTGTTCAAGTCATTTTTGTGCTCTTCACGAGTGGTTTGAAATTATTTTCACGTGCATTCTGCATATTTCTTTTTATTTTATTTTATTTTTATATGTTAGCTCATATCTTTATTAACCAATATACAATTACTTGTCTTCTGGTTTGTTGAAACAATAGGTCAGACAACATTTGCCACAGTAATGTCTGTCGAAGTGACTGGCCATAAAAACTCCAGCACCACATTCATCTGAGGGACACTCCCGGCGAAGGCGACTGATTTTGCCATTCTCATCCACCTTATAGTATTTCAGAACAGCCAATGTAACCTTCTTTCTCTTATGCTTGTTCTTCTTGGGAGTGGTGTAAGACTTCTTCTTCCTTTTCTTAGCACCACCACGAAGTCTCAACACTAGATGTAGAGTGGACTCCTTTTGAATGTTGTAGTCAGACAAAGTACGTCCATCTTCCAGTTGCTTGCCAGCAAAGATCAGTCTTTGCTGGTCAGGAGGAATTCCTTCCTTATCCTGGATCTTGGCCTTTACATTTTCTATTGTATCCGAGGGTTTGACCTCGAGAGTGATGGTCTTCCCCATCAGGGTCTTCACGAAAATCTGCATCTTGGCGGCGGTTCCACCGCAGATGGCGGATCCGAAAGGCTGCATATTTCTTGATAAGTTAACTCATAAGCACTAGACCCTCTTTGTTGCTTTTGTAATAGTGAGTTTCTCTTCCATTGCACACCCACACAGACACATGCTATTGGCTTTTGTGGATTCATTTTACCTTCTCCTATTTTTAAAAGTTCTTTTATTATTTTTGTTATTTTCATTGTTGAGTCTCTTTGATTTTCCAAGTATATTTTCACCTCATGTGCATATAAAGTTTTATTGCTTTCCGAATTTTCAACCCTGTAATGACTTTTCCTTATCCAATTGTATTAATTATATTTTCAATATAGAGTTAAATAATAGTGTGTGTGTGTGTGTGTGTGTGTGTGTGTGTGTGTGTGTGAGTTGCTTAGCCATGTCCAACTCTTTGCAACCCAATAGACTGTAGCCCACCAGGCCCCTCTGTCCATGGGATTCTCCAGGCAAGAACACTGGAGTGGGGTGCCATTGCCTTCTCCAAAAGGAACTATAGAAAGAAAGTGAAGTCACTCACTCACGTATGACTCTTTGCAACCCCATGGACTGTAGCCTACCAGGGTCTTCCATCTGTGGAATTTTCCAGGCAAGAGTACTGGAGTGGGTTGCCATCTCCTTCTCCAAAATAGTAGTGTGGAGAATGGGAATTCTTGCCTTCTTTCTGACCTTAGTGGGAAATACCTCTATTATTTTCCTATTAAGAAAGATAATAACCTAAAGGCTGACTTTACGTCTGGGTATGTGGAGTCGCAATGAGTCGGACAGAACTGAGCAATTAACACTTTCACGTATATACATGTGTATGTGTGCATTTAAGTACAAATGTGGGCTTCCCAGGTGGCGCTATTGGTAAAGAACCAGCCAGGAGACAACGACATGTGTTCGATCCCCGGGTTGGGAAGATCCCTCGGAGGAGGAAATGGCAACCCACTCTAGTATTCTCGTTTGGAGAATCCCATGGAGAGAGGAGCCTGGTGGGCTACAGTCTTTAAGGCTGCAAAGAGTCGGACATGACTGAAGTGACTTAGCACACATGCACGCAGATGCAAATGGAGATAGATCTGTACATATGTCTAAGTGTGTGTCTGTGTATTTAGAGAAATATCCATGAATTCTTATTGCTACTGCTGCTAAGTCACTTCAGTCGTGTCTGACTCTGTGCGACCCCATAGACGGCAGCCCACCAGGCTCCCCTGTCCCTGGGATTCTCCAGGCAAGAACACTGGAGTGGGTTGCCATTTCCCTCTCCAATGCATGAAAGTGAAAGGTGAAAGTGAAAGTGAAGTCACTCAGTCGTGTCCAACTCTTAGCGACCCCATGGACTGCAGCCCACCAGGCTCCTCCATCCATGGGATTTTCCAGGCAAGAGTACTGGAGTGGGTTGCCATTGCCTTTTCTGGAATTCTTATTGAAATTGCTGAATTTTATTGAAGGCTATTTAGTATTATGGAGAAAATCATACCATTTCTTCCTTATAGCTATTATTAATGTGGCAAATTATATTAATGGATTTTCAAATATTGAGCCAGTCTCACATTCCTAATAAATTCTACTTACACATGATGTATTATTTTTTAATCTGTTTTTGGATTCTGTGTGCTAGTAAGTTTTGAAGGATTTTTTGCGTTGATATAAGAAATATGGGTCTCTGGTTTTCCTTTTGGGCTATCTTTATTGGCTTAGAGATCAATATTATAGTTGCTTCAAGAAAGAATTTGAAGGTTTCTGTCTTTTTGTATCCTGCAACAATTTAAATACTGTTGAGATTATTTTGTATTTATATAATAGATTCCCAATAAACCTTTTGAGTTTTATTTTCTTTTTAAGGGAACAGTTCTCTTAGATAACTTTCTGTATTTTGTCTCTGGGAGTAGGTCTGTTTAAGCTTTCTATCTTTATTTGGGTCAATTTTAGAAAATTGTGTTTTCCTAGGATATTATTTTGGAGAAGGAAATGGCAACCCACTCCAGTATTCTTGCCTGGAGAATCTCGTGGACAAAAGAGCCTGGCGGGCTACGGTCACAAAGAGTTGGACACGACTTAGTGGCTAAACCAGGATGTTTTTGTTTCATTTATATTTTTAAGTGAATTTGCATGGAGTTGTACAAAATAGTTCTTAGTTTTTTATGCTCATATTTTTCTTTGTTATTTCTCCCTTTCTTTCTTTATTTTCTTGTTTAGGCAAATTATAAAAGTATGTGTTCATCTCTTCTAAAAGAAACTACATTTTGATTTAATCCTTGTGCTTAATTTTCTATTATGTTCTATTAATAGTTATGTTAAGAATTACTTAGCAAATATTAAGTAAATATGAATTTGGTTTCTATTCTGTCACATTTACTTTTAGCTTTATTATTTTTTTCCTTTTGCTTTTTCTTGGCTTATTTTATAGCTGTCTTTCCAGGTTTTGAGTTGGGAACTTAATTCCTTTATTTTTTTTCTTTTATTCTATTGGTATAATTTTGTAAAGTTACACAATTTTTCCTGATCACTGTTTTAACTGTATCCCATACATTCTGATATGCAGCACTTTTATTGCCCCTAATTTTTAGTAATTCTACAATTTTTATTTGTATTTTTCAGCTAATGACTGTTTTTTATTATAGAGTTTTTTCTCCCCCAAGAAGAAGAAAAAAGGGCTTTTTGGTACAGTGCTTAGATTCTGTATTGTAGCTTTTCAGCATTCCTGATGGAGATTTATGTTTGTATTTCATTATTGAACACTTGCTTGTGGTGAAATGTGCTGTGTGTTTCCATGACTGCTTTGAGGGGGGGCGTGTCCTGTGTCCAGAGGTGAAGTTTACTGCATCACCAGGATCTCTGTCTCCTTCCTGATGCTTTGCCCTTTGACCTTTCTTGGACCGAGAGGAGCGGTCTTCCCCGGAGCTTAGCGGTTCCCTTCTCTGCATCTTGATGGTCCTGCACCTCACAGGTGGTTACTGTGCTTCACGAAGGTGTTCACAGCAGACACGGCATCATGAGTTGTCGCTTTAAGCACCCAAGGTATCCTTTTCATCTGTCTGAATGCCGTTTCTGCACCGGAATCCTACACTGACCGTTCACAGCTCTCCTCTCCTACTGTGCATTTGCCGAAACCGTTTGCCCTTTTGGCAAAAGGAGACATGTTGCTCTGGATGCATTTCCTGGATACACATGGGGTTTGATTTTACTTTGTGAAACCATTTGAAAATCTTTAGTTTTCAGTGTTGTGTTTGAGTCAATCGTGTTCTATAATGAAGTGTTATAGTTACTGTGTGTATTGTTATGACATGTTCTATTTATTTATTTTTAATTGTTTGCTTTCCTTCTTTTCTCTTTTTTTCCCCAGTGACTTGTTTCTTTGCCCCGATGGTCAGTCTCTATGTGGACACCTTGATGACGCCTTCGTCTCCCCCCACCCACTCGATCACCCCCTGCTTTTTTATTAGCTTTCGCTGTCTGCTGACTCCTCTCCCTCTGACCTCCTGGGTGAGCTGGCCCCTCGGTTTGTCCCCAGACAAGCTCGCTCACCTCGGAGCTGTGACTCCACCCCTGCCCGCCCCCAGCCAAAGTAAAGTTCTTCCCCTTGGGGACAACTGTCCTGTGTCCTCCAGAGGAACTGTCCTTTCCTCATCCACAAGGTGTGGGGCTGACCTTGATCCCAGCCCTGGGGTGCGACACTCGAGGCCCAAAGGGGGAGGTGGGTGCCCCAGGCCCCCGTTTAGGACATCAGGGGGCAGGCCTGGCCCCAGGCACAGCCTGCTTTTGTCCCGAGAGGCGGAAACCACATCCCAAGAGGGCTCAGGCCCAGCTCTTGGGGTCGGGGGCAAGCTCATCACCCTTATCTGCTCTTTTATTTAAAAAAAATTCTAATTGGAAATAGGTATTAAAATTCCTGAATCAGTCATTGAGTTTTTCTCTCTGAACTTTCATCTCTATATTTTTCATTATCCAAATGATTTTCTCTATTTCTAGTCCTTGAAGTGAACAAGAAAAAAAGCGTAGTATTCTCTGAATTTTCTGAACAATCTGTCTTTTATGGCATGCTATTCTTGTCCATAAAATCAACGTCTCTTATCTCTTTGATGTTAACTGTACTTGAAAGAAGCTCCCCTGCTCCCTTTATTATTTCTATTTCCTCTGAGCTAATTCTTTTTTTCCTCTCTTTCCCACCTTCCTGCCTCTGGGTTTTGTGTTGGGGACTTTCTCCCAGTGCCCGGAGACTCTGACTCTCTGGACATGGTTTCTGGGATGAGGCCTGGGGGCTGGAGCAGCTGGTGGAGACCCCTGAGCAGCAGCTGGCTTGTCGGTTTTCCCAGACAGCACTCCTGCCTGATGAGACCTGGCCTCTGGGGCCCAGGGGCCCATCGAGAAGGATGCTGCGTCCCGCTGTGTGCCCACGCTGCTGCTCCGGCTGTTATGACAGCATCTCAGCTCCACACCCGGCTGTGCCTCTGGTCCCACATGGCAGAGTTTACTGATCCCGCCTCCTCAGAGACGGCTGCAGTGGGCTGGGGGCCGCTTCCTGCCCGTGGAAGTTGGGGAAGGGGCCTGGGGTCCAAATAAGCCTCAACAGACCCTGCCCTCCACACCCGACATCCCCCCCTCAGGAGACCCGAGTGTCTCCCACTCCCAGCCTTTTGGGAGTCCTTGGGGGAGCTGCAGTCAAGTGTTGTTGCTTTCTCCATCCTGACGACACCCAGGTTTCATCACCACTGTATTTTCTCTGTCAGTGGCCACTGTGTATTTGCTTTCCATCCTCCAAAAACGCACTGACGCCTTGAGTCTGCCATCAATGCCTTTACCGTTCCACTGGGGAGCACCACCTCTGTTCTGCAGGGATGACTTCAGTGCTGGGGAGCAGGGAGAGGATGTTCTCATCTCCTGAGCCACCCGCACCTGCCTTCTCTGCTGCCCTCCAGCTGCTCCTGTGCTTTATACGTTTACCTCCCCCGCCCTTCCTTTCTCTTTTTCAACTGTCCACAAAGAAGGCTGAGTGCCGAAGAACTGATGCTTTTGAACTGTGGTGTTGGAGAAGACTCTTGAAAGTCCCTGGGACTGCAAGGAGATCCAACCAGTCCATCCTACAGGAAATCAGTCCTGAATATTCATTGGAAGGACTGATGCTGAAGTTCCAATACTTTGGCCACCTGATGTGAAGAACTGGCTCACTGGA